>NW_024751468.1:0-33566 GCF_018991925.1 Homarus americanus
GTCGAGTATAGTAATGTCCCCTGACCGAGTATAACAAAGCCCCCTGATCGAGTATAACAAAGTCCTCTGATCGAGTATAACAAAGTCCCCTAATCGAGTATAATAAAGGTTTTTGATGGAGTATAATAAAGGCACCTGATCGAGTATAACAAAGTCCCCTGATCGAATATAAAAATGTCCCCTTATCTAGTATAGCAAAATCCCGTGATCGAGTATAGCAAAGGTCCTTGATCGAGTATAACAACGGTCCCCGGTTGAGTATAACAAAGTCTCCTCATCGACTATAACAACGTCCCCTGATCGAGTATAACACGTCCCCTGATTGAGTATAACATATCCCCTGATCGTGTAAAACAAAGTCCTCTAATCGAGTATAACAAAGGTCCCTCATCGAATATAAGAAAGGCCCCGGATCGAATATAACAAAGTCCCTGATCGAGTATAACAAAGGCCCTTGATCGAGTATAACAAAGTCCCGTAATCGAGAATAACAAAGTCCCCTTTTCGAGTATAACAAAGTCCCCTGATCGTGTATAGCAAAGTTCCCTGGTCGAGTATAACAAAATCCCCTAATCGAATATACCAAAGCCCCCTGATCGAGTACAACAAAGGCCACTGGATCGAGCATAACAAAGGACCCTGATCGAGTATAACACATCCCCTGATCGAGTATAACATATCCCCTGATCGTGTATAACAAAGTTCCCTGGTTGAGTATAGTAATGTCCCCTGATCGAGTAAGACAATGCCTCCTGATCGAGTATAACAAAGTCCCCTGATAGAGTATAACAAAGTCTTATGATCGAGGATTACAAAGTCCCCTGATCGAGTATAACAAAGGTCCTTGACCGAGTATAATAAAGGCCCCTAATCGAGTATAACAAAGTTCTTTGATCGAATATAAAAAAGTCCCCTGATCGAGTAAAACAAAGTCCCCTGGTCGAGTATAACAAAGTCCCCTGATTTTGTATAACAAAATCCCGTGATCGAGTATAGCAAAGGCCCTTCATCGAGTATAACAAATGCCCCTCATCGAGTATAACAAAGTCTCCTAATCGAATATAACAAAGCCCCCTGATCGAGTATAACAAAGGCCACTGGTCGAGCATAAGAAAGGACCCTGGTCGAGTATAACAAAGTCCCCTGATCGAGTATAACAAAGCCTACTCATCAGGTATAACAAAGTCCCCTGGTCGAGTATAACAAAGTCCCCTGATGGAGTATATCAAAACCCCCACATCGAGTATAACAAAGTCCCCTAATCGAGTATAACAAAGTCCCATGGTCGAGTACAACAAAGGCCCATGATCGAGTATAACAATGTCCCCTGATCTCGTATAACAAAGTCCCATGGTCGAGTATAACATATCCCTGATCGTGTATAACAAAGTTCCCTGGTCGAGTATTGTAATGTCCCTTGATCGAGTATAACAAAGCTTCCTGATCGAGTATAACAAAGGTCCTTGATCGAGTATAATAAAGGCCACTGATCGAGTATAACAAAGTCCTTTGATCGAATATAAAAAAGTCCCCTGATCGAGTAAAACAAAGTACCCTGGTCAAGTATAACAAAGTCCTCTCATCGAGTATAACAAAGCCCCCTGATCGAGTAAAACAAAGTCCCCCGATCGAGTATAGCAAAAGCCCTTGATCGAGTATAACAAAAGCCCCCGGTTGAGTACAACAAAGCCTCCTCATCGACTATAACAACGTCCCCTGGTCGAGTATAACACATCCCCTGATTGAGTATAACATATACCCTGATCGTGTAAAACAAAGTCCTCTAATCGAGTATAACAAAGGTCCCTAATCGAATATAAGCAAGCCCCCTGATCAAATATACCAAAGTCCTTGGTCGAGTATAACAAAGGCCCCTGTTCGAGTATAACAAAGTCCCCTAATCGAGTATAACAAAGCCCCCTGATCGAGGAAAACAAAGGCCCCTGATCGAGTATAACAAAAGCCCCCGGTTGAGTACAACAAAGCCTCCTCATCGAGTATAACAACGTCCCCTGGTCGAGTATAACACATCCCCTGATTGAGTATAACATATACCCTGATCGTGTAAAACCAAGTCCTCTAATCGAGTATAACAAAGGTCCCTGATCGAATATAAGAAAGCCCCCTCATCGAATATACCAAAGTCCTTGATCGAGTATACCAAAGGCCCCTGTTCGAGTATAACAAAGTCCCCTAATCGAGTATAACAAAGCCCCCTGATCGAGGAAAGCAAAGGCCCCTGGTCGAGTATAACAAAGTCCTCTGATCGAGCAAAACAAAGGCCCCTGGTCGAGTATAACAAAGCCCTCTGATCAAGTATAACAAACTCCCCTGATCTAGTATAACAAAATCGCGTGATCGAGTATAGCAAAGGCCCTTGATCGAGTATAACAAAGGACCCCGGTTGAGTATAACAAAGCCTCCTCATCGACTATAACAACGTCCCCTGATCGAGTATAACATTTCCCCTGATTGAGAATAACAAAGTCTCAAGATCGAGTATAACAAAGGCCCCTGATGGAGTATAACAAAGGCTCCCGGTTGAGTATAACAAAGCCTCCTCATCGAGTATAACAACGTCCCCTGATCGAGTATAACACATCCCCTGATGGAGTATAACATATCCCCTGATCGTGTATAACAAAGTCCTCTAATCGAGTATAACAAACGCCCCTAATCGAGTATAACAAAGGCGCTTGATCGAGTATAACAAACGCCCCTAATCAAATATAACAAAGTCCCCTTATCGAGAATAACAAAGTCCCCTTTTCAAGTATAACAAAGTCCCCTAATCGAGAATAACAAAGTTCCCTGGTCGAGTATAACAAAGGCCCATGATCGAGTATAACAAATGCCCTTGATCGAGTATAACCAAGTCCTCTGATCGAGTATAACAAAGTCCCCTCATCGTGTATAACAAAGGCCCCGGGTCGAGTATAACAAAGTCACATGGTCGAGTATAACAAAGTTACCTGATCGAGTATAACAAAGCCTCCTGATCGAGTATAACAAAGTCCCCTGATCGAGTATAACACATCCCCTGGTCGAGTATAACAAAGTCCCCTGATCGAGTATAACCAAGTCCTCTGATCGAGTATAACAAAGTCCCCTGATCGTGTATAACAAAGGCCCCTGGTCGAGTATAACAAAGTCACATGGTCGAGTATAACAAAGTTCCTTGGTCGACTATAGTAATGTCCCCTCATCGAGTATAACAAAGCCGCCTGATCGAGTATAATAAAGGCCCCTCATCGAGTATAACAAAGTCCACTGATCGAATATAAAAAAGTCCCCTAATCGAGTAAAACAAAGTCCCCTGATCGTGTATAACAAAGTCCTCTAATCGAGTATAACAAAGGCCACTGGTCAAGCAAAACAAAGGACCCTGGTCGAGCATAACAAAGTCCCCTGATCGAGTATAACAAAGCCCAATCATCGGGTATAACAAATTCCCTTGATCGAGTATAACAAAGTCCCCTGATCGAGTATATCAAAGCCCCCCTCATCCAGTATAACAAAGTCCCCTGATCGAGTATAACAAAGTCCCCTTGTCGAGTTTAAGAAAGGCCCCTGATCGAGTATAACAAAGTCCCATCATCGAGTATAACAAAGTCCCCTGGTCGAGTATAACAAAGTTCCCTGATCGAGTATAACAAAAGCCCCTGATCGAGTATAACAAAGTCCCCTTATCGAGCATAACAAAGGTCCCTGGTCGAGTATAACAAAGCCCCCCTGATCGAATATTACAAAGTCCCCTGATCGAGTATAACAAAGTATTACAAAGGCCCCTGAAGGAGTATAACAAAGACCCTGATGGAGTATAACAAAGTCCCATGGTCGAGTATAACATATCCCCTGATCGTGTATAACAATGTTTCCTGGTCGAGTATTGTAATGTCCCCTGATCGAGTATAAGAAAGCCTCCTGATCGAGTATAACAAATTCCCCTGGTCGAGTTTAAGAAAGTCACCTGATCGACGATAACAAGTCCCCTGATCAAGTATAACAAAGGTCCTTGATCGAGTATAATAAAGGCCGCTAATCGAGTATAACAAAGTCCTTTGATCGAATATAAAAAAGTCCCCTGATCGAGTAAAACAAAGTCCCCTGGTCGAGTATAACAAAGTCCTCAGATCGAGTATAACAAAGTCCATTGATCGAGTAAAACAAAGTCCCGTGATCGAGTATAGCAAAGGCCCTTGATCGAGTATAACTAAGGCCCCCGGTTGAGTATAACAAAGCCTCCTCATCGACTATAACAACGTCCCCTGATCGAGTATAACACATCCCCTGATTGAGTATAACATATCCCCTGATCGAGTTGTAACAAAGCCCCCTGATCGAGGAAAACAAAGGCCCCTGGTCGAGTAAACCAAAGGTCCCTCATCGAATATAAGAAAGCCCCCTGATCGAATATAACAAAGTCCTTGATCGAGTATAACAAAGGCCTCTTATCGAGAATAACAGAGTCCCCTTTTCGAGTATAACAAAGTCCCCTGATCGAGTATAACAAAGTTCCCTGGTCGATTATAACAAAATCCCATAATCGAATATAACAAAGCCCCCTGATCGAGTACAACAAAGGCCACTGGTCGAGCATAACAAAGGACCCTGGTCGAGTGTAACAAAGCCCCCTCATCGAGTATAATAAAGGCCGTAATCGAGTATAAGAAAATCCCCTGATCTAGTATAACAAAATCCCCTGATCGAGTATAGCAAACGCCCTTGATCCTGTATAACAAATACCCCTTATCGAGTAAAACAAAGTCCCCTAATCGAATAAACCAAAGCCCCCTGATCGAGTATAACAAAGGCCACTGCTCGAGCATAACAAAGTCCCCTGATCGAGTATAACAAAGTCTCCTGATCAAGTATATCAAACCTCCCTCATCGAGTATAACAAAGTCCCCTAATCGAGTATAACAAAATCCCCTGGTAGGGTAGAATAAAGGACCCTGATCGAGTAAAACAAAGTCCCCTCATCTAGTAAAACAAAGTCCCATGGTCGAGTATAACAAAGTCCCTAGATCGAGTATAACAAAGGGCCCCGTTTGTGTACAACAAAGCCTCCTGATCGAGTATAACAAAGTCCCCTAATCGAGTATAACACATCACCTGATCGAGTATAACAAATCACCTGATCGTGTATAACAAAGTTCCCTGGTCGAGTATAGAAATGTCCCCTGATCGAGTATAACAAAGGCTCCTGATCGAGTATAGCAAAGTCCTCTGATCGAGTATAACAAAGTCCCCTGATCGAGTATAGCAAAGGCCCTTGATCGAGTATAATAAAGGCACCTGATCGAGTATAACAAAGGCACCCGGTTGAGTATAAGAAAGTCTCCTGATCGAGTATAACAAAGTCCCCTGATCGAGTATAACATAGCCTCCTCATCGAATATAACAAAGTCCCCTGGTCGAGTATAACAAAGTCCCCTGGTTGAGTATAACAAATACCCCTGACCGAGTATAACAAAGGCCCCGATCGAGTATAAGAAAGTCTCATGATCGAGTATAACAAATTCCCCTGTTTCGAGTATAACAAAGTCACCTGATCGAGTATAATAAAGGCCCAGGATCGAGTATAACAAAGGCCCTGATTGAGTATAACAAAGCCTCTTGATCGAGTATAATAAAGGCCCATGCTCGAGTATAACAAAGTCCCCTGATCGAGTATAACACATCCCCTGATCGAGTAAAACATATCCCCTGATCGTGTATAACAAAGTTCCCTGGTCGAGTATAGTAATGTCCCCTGATCGAGTATAACAAAGCCTCCTGATCGAGTATAACAAAGTCCCCTCTTCGAGTATAACAAAGTCCCCTGTTCGAGTATAACAAAGTCTTATGATCGAGGATAACAAAGTCCCCTCATCGAGTATAACAAAGGTCCTTGATCGAGTAAAATAAAAGCCCCTCATCGAGTATAACAAAGTCCTTTGATCGAATTTAAAAAAGTCCCCTGATCGAGTAAAACAAAGTCCCCTGTTCGAGTATAACAAAGTCCCCTGATCGAGTATAACAAAGCCCCCTGATCGAGGAAAACAAAGGCCCCTGGTCGACTATAACAAAGTCCTCTGATCGAGCAAAACAAAGGCTCCTGGTCGAGTATAACAAAGCCCTCTAATCGAGTATAACAAAGTCCCCTGATCTAGTATAACAAAATCCCGTGATCGAGTATAGCAAAGGCCCTTGATCGAGTATAACAAATGCCCCTCATCGAGTATAACAAAGTCCCCTAATCGAATATAACAAAGCCCCTGATCGATTATAACAAAGGCCCTTGATCGAGTATAACAAAGTCCCGTAATCGAGTATAACAAAGTCCCCTTATCGAGAATAACAAAGTCCCCTTTTCGAGTATAACAAAGTCCCCTGATCGAGTATAACAAAGTTCCCTGGTCGAGTATAACAAAATCCCCTAATCGAATATACCAAAGCCCCCTGATCGAGTACAACAAAGGCCACTGGATCGAGCATAACAAAGGACCCTGATCGAGTATAACACATCCCCTGATCGAGTATAACATATCCCCTGATCGTGTATAACAAAGTTCCCTGGTTGAGTATAGTAATGTCCCCTGATCGAGTAAGACAATGCCTCCTGATCGAGTATAACAAAGTCCCCTGATAGAGTATAACAAAGTCTTCTGATCGAGGATTACAAAGTCCCCTGATCGAGTATAACAAAGGTCCTTGATCGAGTATAATAAAGGCCCCTGATCGAGTATAACAAAGTCCTTTGATCGAATATAAAAAAGTCCCCTGATCGAGTTAATCAAAGTCCCCTGGTCGAGTATAACAAAGTCCCCTGATCGAGTATAACAAAGCCCCCTGATCGAGGAAAACAAAGTCTCCCGATCGAGTATAACAAAGTCCTCTAGTCGAGCATAACAAAGGCCCCTGGTCGAGTATAACAAAGCCCTCTGATCGAGTATAACAAAGTCCCCTGATCTAGTATAACAAAATCCCGTGATCGAGTATAGCAAAGGCCCTTGATCGAGTATAACAAATGCCCCTCATCGAGTATAACAAAGTCCCCTAATCGAATATAACAAAGCCCCCTGATCGAGTATAACAAAGGCCACTGGTCGAGCATAAGAAAGGATCCTCGTCGAGTATAACAAAGTCCCCTGATCGAGTATAACAAAGCCTACTCATCAGGTATAACAAAGTCCCCTGATCGAGTATAACAAAGTCCCCTGATTGAGTATATCAAAACCCCCACATCGAGTATAACAAAGTCCCCTAATCGAGTATACCAAAGTCCCCTGGTCGAGTACAACAAAGGTCCATGATCGAGTATAACAATGTCCTCTGATCGAGTATAACAAAGTCCCCTGGTCGAGTTTAACAAAGTCCCCTAATCGAGTATAACAAAGTTTTCTGATCGAGGATAACAAAGTCCCCTAATCGAGTATAACAAAGGTCCTTGATCGAGTATAATAAAGGCCACTGATCGAGTATAACAAAGTCCTTTGATCGAATATAAAAAAGTCCCCTGATCGAGTAAAACAAAGTCCCCTGGTCGAGTATAACAAAGTCCTCTGATCGAGTATAACAAAGCCCCCTGATCGAGTAAAACAAAGTCCCCCGATCGAGTATAGCAAAGGCCCTTGATCGAGTATAACAAAAGCCCCTGGTTGAGTACAACAAAGCCTCCTCATCGACTATAACAACGTCCCCTGGTCGAGTATAACACATCCCCTGATTGAGTATAACATATACCCTGATCGTGTAAAACAAAGTCCTCTAATCGAGTATAACAAAGGTCCCTAATCGAATATAAGAAAGCCCCCTGATCAAATATACCAAAGTCCTTGGTCGAGTATAACAAAGGCCCCTGTTCGAGTATAACAAAGTCCCCTAATCGAGTATAACAAAGCCCCCTGATCGAGGAAAACAAAGGCCCCTGGTCGAGTATAACAAAGTCCTCTATTCGAGCAAAACAAAGGCCCCTGGTCGAGTATAACAAAGCCCTCTGATCGAGTATAACAAACTCCCCTGATCTAGTATAACAAAATCCCGTGATCGAGTATAGCAAAGGCCCTTGATCGAGTATAACAAAGGCCCCCGGTTGAGTATAACAAAGCCTCCTCATCGACTATAACAACGTCCCCTGATCGAGTATAACACTTCCCCTGATTGAGTATAACAAAGTCTCATGATCCAGTATAACAAAGGCCCCTGATGGAGTATAACAAAGGCTCCCGGTTGAGTATAACAAAGCCTCCTCATCGAGTATAACAACGTCCCCTGATCGAGTATAACACATCCCCTGATGGAGTATAACATATCCCCTGATCGTGTATAACAAAGTCCTCTAATCGAGTATAACAAAGGCCCCTAATCGAGTATAACAAAGGCCCTTGATCGAGTATAACAAACGCCCCTAATCAAATATAACAAAGTCCCCTTATCGAGAATAACAAAGTCCCCTTTTCGAGTATAACAAAGTCCCTTAATCGAGTATAACAAAGTTCCCTGGTCGAGTATAACAAAGGCCCATGATCGTGTATAACAAATGCCCATGATCGAGTATAACAAATGCCCTTGATCGAGTATAATAAAGTCCTCTGATTGAGTAAAACAAAGTCCCCTGATCGGGTGTAACAAAGTCCCCTGATCGAGTATAACAACGCCCCCTCATCGAGTAAAACAAAGTCCCCCGATCGAGTATAACAAAGTCCACTGATCGAGCATAACAAAGGCCCCTAGTCGAGTATAACAAAGGCCCAAGATCGAGTATAACAAACGCCCCCGGTTGAGTATAACACATCCCCTGATCGAGAAAAACATATCCCCTGAGCGTGTATAACAAAGTTCCATGGTCGAGTATAGTAATGTCCCCTAATCGAGTATAACAAAGACCCCTCATCGAGTATAACAAAGTCCCCTGATCAAGTATAACAAAGTCCTCTGATTGAGTATAACAAAGTCCCCTGATCGAGTATAACAAAGGCCCTTGATCGAGTATAATAAAGTCCCCTGATCGAATTTAAAAAAGTCTCCTCATCGAGTAAAAGAAAGTACCCTCATCGAGTATAACAACGTCCCCTGATCGAGTATAACACATCCCCTGATTGAGTATAACATATACCCTGATCGTGTAAAACAAAGTCCTCTAATCGAGTATAACAAAGGTCCCTGATCGAATATAAGAAAGCCCCCTGATCGAATATACCAAAGTCCTTGATCGAGTATAACAAAGGCCCCTTTTCGAGTATAACAAAGTCCCCTAATCGAGTATAACAAAGCCCCCTGAACGAGGAAAACAAAGGCCCCTGGTCGAGTATAACAAAGTCCTCTGATGGAGCAAAACAAAGGCCCTGGTCGAGTATAACAAAGCCCTCTCATCGAGTATAACAAACTCCCCTGATCTAGTATAACAAAATCCTGTGATCGAGTATAGCAAAGGCCCTTGATCGAGTATAACAAAGCCCCCTGATCGAGGAAAACAAAGGCCCCTGGTCGAGAATAACAAAGTCCTCTCATCGAGCAAAACAAAGGCTCCTGGTCGAGTATAACAAAGCCCTCTGATCGAGTATAACAAAGTCCCTTCATCGAATATAACAAAGGCCCCTGATCGAGTATAAGAAAGGGCCCCATTTGAGTACAACAAAGCCTCCTCATCGAGTATAACAAAGTCCCCTGATCGAGTATAACGCATCCCCTGATCGAGTATAACATATCACCTGATCGTGTATAACAAAGTTCCCTGGTCGAGTATAGTAATGTCCCCTGATCGAGTATAACAAAGCCCCCTGATCGAGTATAACAAAGTCCCCTAATCGAGTATAACAAAGGTCCTTGATCGAGTATAATAAAGGCACTTGATCGAGTATAACAAAGTCCCCTGATCGAATATAAAAATGTCCCCTTATCTAGTATAACAAAATCCCGTGATCGAGTATAGCAAAGGTCCTTGATCGAGTATAACAATGGCCCCCGGTAGAGTATAACAAAGCCTCCTCATCGACTATAACAACGTCCCCTGATCGAGTATAACACATCCCCTGATTGAGTAGAACATATCCCCTGATCGTGTAAAACAAAGTCCTCTAATCGAGTATAACAAAGGTCCCTGATCGAATATAAGAAAGCCCCCGAATCGAATATAACAAAGTCCCTGATCGAGTATAACAAAGGCCCTTGATCGAGTATAACAAAGTCCCCTAATCGAGTATAACAAAGTCCCTTCATCGAGAATAACAAAGTCCCCTTTTCGAGTATAACAAAGTCCCCTGATCGAGTATAAGAAAGTTCCCTGGTCGAGTATAACAAAATCCCCTAATCGAATATAAAAATGCCCCCTGATCGAGTACAACAACGGCCACTGGTCGAGCATAACAAAGGACCCTGATCGAGTATAACACATCCCCTGATCGAGTATAACATATCCCCTGATCGTGTATAACAAAGTTCCCTGGTCGAGTATAGTAATGTCCCCTGATCGAGTAAGACAATGCCTCCTGATCGAGTATAACAAAGTCCCCTAATCGAGTATAACAAAGTCCCCTGATCGAGTATAACAAAGTCTTCTGATCGAGGATTACAAAGTCCCCTGATCGAGTATAACAAAGGTCCTTGATCGAGTATAATATAGGCCCCTGATCGAGTATAACAAAGTACTTTGATCGAATATAAAAAAGTCCCCTGATCGAGTAAAACAAAGTCCCCTGGTCGAGTATAACAAAGTCCCCTGAACGAGTATAACAAAGCCCCCTGATCGAGGAAAACAAAGTCCCCCGATCGAGTATAACAAAGTCCTCTCATCGAGCATAACAAAGTCCCCTGATCTAGTATAACAAAATCCCGTGTTCGAGTATAGCAAAGGCCCTTGATCGATTATAACAAATGCCCCTCATCGAGTATAACAAAGTCCCCTAATCGAATATAACAAAGCCCCCTGATCGATTATAATAAAGGCCATTGATCGAGTATAACAAAGTCCCCTAATCGAGTATAACAAAGTCCCCTTATCGAGAATAACAAAGTCCCCTTTTCGAGTATAACAAAGTCTCCTGATCGAGTATAACAAAGTTCCCTGGTCGAGTATAACAAAATCCCCTAATCGAATATAACAAAGCCCCCTCATCGAGTACAACAAAGGCCACTGGTCGAGCATAACAAAGGACCTTGGTCGAGTGTAACAAAGCCCCCTCATCGAGTATAATAAAGGCCCTGATCGAGTATAACAAAATCCCCTGATCGAGTATAGCAAAGGCCCGTGATCCTGTATAACAAATGCCCCTCATCGAGTAAAACAAAGTCCCCTAATCGAATATAACAAAGCCCCCTGATCGAGTATAACAAAGGCCACTGGTCGAGCATAAGAAAGGACCCTGGTCGAGTATAACAAAGCCCCCTCATCGAGTATAATAAAGGCCCTGATCGAGTAAAACAAAGTCTCATGATCGAGTATAACAAAGTCCCCTGATCTAGTATAACAAAATCCCGTGATCGAGAATAGCAAAGGCCCTTGATCGAGTACAACAAATGCCCCTCACCGAGTATAACAAAGTCCCCTAATCGAATATAACAAAGCCCCCTGATCGAGTATAACAAAGGCCACTATTCGAGCATAAGAAAGGACCCTGATCGGGTATAACAAAGTCCCCTGATCGAGTATAACAACTCCTACTCATCAGGTATAACAAAGTCCCCTGATCGAGTACAACAAAGTCCCCTGATCGAGTATATCAAAGCCCCCACATCGAGTATAACAAAGTCCCCTAATCGAGTATAACAAAGTCTCCTGGTCGAGTATAACAAAGGCCCATGATCGAGTAAAACAAAGTCCCCTGATCTCGTATAACAAAGTCACCTTATCGAGAATAACAAAGTCCCCTGATCGAGTACAACAATGCCTCCTGATCGAGTATAACAAAGTCCCCTGGTCGAGTATAACAAAGGCCCCTGATGGAGTATAACAAAGTCCCCTAATCGAGTATAACAAAGACCCTGGTCGAGGAAAACAAAGCTCCCTCATCGAGTATAACAAAGTCCCCTGATTGAGTATAACAAAGTCCCCTGGTTGACCATAACAAAGGCCCTTGGTCGAGTATAACAAAGTCCCCTAATCGAATATAACAAAGTCACCTGGTCGAGGAAAACAAAGCTCCCTCATCGAGTATAACAAAGTCCCCTGATTGAGTATAACAAAGTCCCCTGGTTGACCATAACAAAGGCCCTTGGTCGAGTATAACAAAGTCCTCTGGTCGAGCATAACAAGGCCCCTCATCGAGTATAACAAAGTCCCCTGATCGAGTATAACAAAGTCCCCTTATCGAGCATAACAAAGGCCCCTGTTCGAGTATAACAAAGCCCCCCTGATCGAATATTACAAAGTCCAGTGATCAAGTATAACAAAGTTCCCTGATCGAGTAAAACAAAGTCCCTTTGTCGAGTATAACAAAGTCCCTTGGTCGAGTATAACCAAGGCCCGTCATCGGGCATAACAAAGTCCCCTTGTCGAGTATAACAAAGTCCCCTGGTCGAGTATTACAAATTCCCCTGATCTAGTATAACAATGTCCCCTGGTCGAGTATAACAAAGTCCCCTGGTCGAGTATAACCAAGGCCCCTGATCGAGAATAACAAAGTCCTCTAATCGAATATAACAAAGTCCACTTATCGAGCATAACAAAGGCCCTCTTCGAGCATAACAAACCCCCCCTCATCGAATAATACAAAGTCCCCTGATCGAGTATAACAAAGTCCCGTGATCGAGTATAACAAAGTCGCCCCATCGAGTATAACAAAGTCCTCTGATCGAGTATAACAAAGTCCCCTGGTCGTGTATAACAAAGTTCCCTGGTCGAGTAAAACAAAGTCCCCTGATCGAGAATAACAAAGGCCCCTGATCGAGTATAACAAAGTCCCCTTATCGAGCATAACAAAGGCCCCTGGTCGAGTATAACAAAGCCCCCCTGAACGAATATTACAAAGTCCAGTGATCAAGTATAACAAAGTCCCCTGGTCGTGTATAACAAAGTCCCCTGGTTGTGTATAACAAAGTCCCCTTGTCGAGTATAACAAATTCCCCTGATCGAGTATAACAAAGTCCCGTGATCGAGTAAAACAAAGTCCCCTGATCGAGAATAACAAAGGCCCCTGATCGAGAATAACAAAGTCCTCTGATCGAATATAACAAAGTCCACTTATCGAGCATAACAAAGGCCCCTCTTCGAGCATAACAAACCCCCTCCTCAACGAATAATACAAAGTCCCCTGATCAAGTATAACAAAGTCCCGTGATCGAGTATAACAAAGTCCCCCATCGAGTATAACAAAGTCCTCTGATCGAGTATAACAAAGTCCCCTGGTCGTGTATAACAAAGTCCTCTGATCGAGTATAACAAAGTCCCCTGGTCGCGTATAACAAAGTCCCCTGATCGAGTATAACAAAGTCCCCTGATCGAGTATAACAAATTCCCCCTATCGAGTATAACAAAGTCCCCTTGTCGAGTATAACAAATTCCCCTGATCGTGTATAACAAAGTTCTTTGGTCGAGTATAACCAAGGCCCCTGATCGAGTATAACAAAGTCCCCTTATCGAGCATAACAAAGGCCCCTGGTCGAGCATAACAAAGCCCCCCTGATCGAATAATGCAAAGTCCCCTGATCAAGTTTAACAAAGTCCCCTGATCAAGCATAACAAAGACCCTGATGGAGTATAACAAAGGCCCCTAATGGAGTATAACAAAGACCCTGATGGAGTATAACAAAGTCCCCTGATCGAGGAAAACAAAGCCCTCTGATCGAGTATAACAAAGTCCCCTGATTGAGTATAACAAAGGCCCCTCATCGAGTATAAAACATCCCCTGATCGAGTATAACATATCCCCTTATCGTGTATAACAAAGTTCCCTGGTCAAGTAGAGTAATGTCCCCTAATCGAGTATAACAAAGGCCCCTGATCGAGTATAATAAAGTCCCCTTATCGAGCATAACAAAGGCCCCTGGTCGATTATAACAAAGCCCCCCTGATCGAATATTACAAAGTCCCATGATTAAGTATAACAAAAGTCCCCTGATCGAGTATAACAAATTCCCCTTGTCGAGTATAACAAAGGCCCCTGATGGAGTATAACAAAGACCAAGATGGAGTATAACAAATGTCACCTGATCGAGGAAAACAAAGCCTCCTGATCGAGTATAACAAAGTCCCCTGATCGAGTATAACAAAGCACCCTGGTGGAGAATAACAAAGCCCCCTGATCGAGTAAAACAAATTCCTCTGATCGAGTATAACAAAGTCCCCCTGATCGAGTATAATAAAGCCCCCTTACCGAGTATAACAAAGTCCCCTGATCGAGTATATCAAACCCCCCTGGTCGAGTATAATAAAGGCCCTGATCGAGTATAACAAAGTCTCATGATCGAGTATAACAAATTCTCCTGGTTCGCGTATAACAAAAGCCCCTGATATAGTATAACAAAGGCCCCTGATCGAGCATAACAAAGGCCCCTGGTCGAGTATAACAAAGCCCTCTGATCAGGTATAACAAAGTCCCCTGATCGAGAATAACAAAAGACCCTTAAACGAATCTAACAAAGTCCCCTGATCGAGTTTAGCAAAGGCCTTTGATCGCGTATAACAAATGCCCCTCATCGAGTATAACAAAGTCCCCTAATCGAATATAAAAAAGCCCCCTGATCGAGTATATCAAAGTCCCCTGGTTGAATATAACAATGGCCCATGATTGAGTATAACAAAGGCCCCTCATCGAGTATAACAAAGGCCCCTCATCGAGTCCAACAGAGTCCCTTGATCGATTATGACAAAGGCCCTTGATCGAGTATAACAAAGCCCAATCATCGAGTATAACAAAGTCCCCTGATCGAGTATAACAAAGTCCCTTGGTCGAGGAAAACAAAGCTCCCTGATCGAGTATGACAAAGTCCCCTGATTGAGTATAACAAAGTTCCCTGGTTGATCATAACAAAGGCCCCTGGTCGAGAATAATAAAGTCCCCTAATCGAATATAACAAAGCCCCCTGATCGAGTGTAACAAAGGTCGAGCATAACAAAAGACCTGGTCGAATATAACAAAGTCTCCTGATCGTGTATATCAAAGCCCCCTCAACGTTTATAACAAAGTCCCCTGATCTAGTATAACAAAGTCCCATGGTCGAGTATAACAAAGTCCCTTTATCGAGTATAACAAAGGCACCTGATCGAGTATAACAAAGGGCCCCGTTTGTGTACAACAAAGCATCCTGATCGAGTATAACAAAGTCCTCTGATCGAGTATAACACATCCTCTGATCGAGTATAACATATCACCTGATCGTGTATAACAAGTTTCCCTGGTCGAGTATAGTAATGTCCCATGATCGAGTATAACAAAGCCCCCTGATCGAGTATAACAAAGTCCTCTGGTCGAGTTTAACAAAGTCCCCTGATCGAGTATAACAAAGGCTCTTGATCGAGTATAATAAAGGCACCTGATCGAGTATAACAAAAGCCCCCGGTTGAGTATAGGATAGCCTCCTCATCGAGTATAACAAAGTCCCCTGATCGAGTATAACAAAGCCTCCTCATCGAATATAACAAAGTCCCCTGGTCGAGTATAACAAAGTCCCCTGGTCGAGTATAAAAAATGACCCTGATCGAGTATAACAAAGGCCCCGATCGAGTATAAGAAAGTCTCATGATCGAGTATAACAAATTCTTCTGTTTCGAGTATAACAAAGTCACCTGATCGAGTATAATAAAGGCCCATGATCGAATATAACAAAGGCCCTGGTTGAGTATAACAAAGACTCCTGATTGAGTATAATAAAGGCCCATGATCGAGTATAGCAAAGTCCCCTGATCGAGTATAACAAAGTCCCATGGTCAAGTGTAACAAAGTCACCTGATCGAGTATAATAAAGGCCCATGATCGAGTATAACAAAGGCCCTGGTTGAGTATAACAAAGCCTCCTCATCGAGTATAACAAAGTCCCCTGATCGAGTATAACACATCTCCTGATCGAGTATAACATATCCCTTGAACATGTATAACAAAGTTCCCTGGTCGAGTATAGTAATGTCCCCTGATCGAGTATAACAAAGCCTCTTCATCGAGTATAACAAAGTCCCCTGGTCGAGTATAACAAAGTCCCCTTATCGAGTATAACAAAGTCTTCTGATCGAGGATAACGAAGTCCCGTGATAGAGTATAAAAAAGGTCCTTGATCGAGTATAACAAAGTCCCCTGATCGAGTATAACACATCTCCTGATCGAGTATAACATATCCCTTGAACATGTATAACAAAGTTCCCTGGTCGAGTATAGTAATGTCCCCTGATCGAGTATAACAAAGCCTCTTCATCGAGTATAACAAAGTCCCCTGGTCGAGTATAACAAAGTCCCCTAATCGAGTATAACAAAGCCCCCTGATCGAGGAAGTCCTCTTATCGAGCATAACAAAGGCCCATGGTCGAGTATAACAAAGCCCTCTGATCGAGTATAACAAAGTCCCCTGATCTGGTATAACAAAATCCCGTGATCGAGTATAGCAAAGGCCCTTGATTGAGTATAACAAATGCCCCTCATCGAGTATAACAAAGTCCCCTATCGAATATAACAAAGCCCCCTGATCGAATATAACAAATTCCACTGGTAGAGCATAAGAAAGGACCCTGGTCGAGTATTACAAAGTCCCCTCATCGAGTATAACAAAGCCTACTCATCAGGTATAACAAAGTCCCCTGATCGAGTATAACAAAGTCCCCTGATCGAGTATATCCCTGATCGAGTATATCAAAACTCCGACATCGAGTATAACAAAGTCCCCTATTCGAGTATAACAAAGTCCCCTGGTCGAGTATAACAAAGGCCCATGATCTCGTATAACAAAGTCCCATGGTTGAGTATAACATATCCCCTGATCGTGTATAACAAAGTTTCCTGGTCGAGTATTGTAATGTCCCCTGATCGAGTTTAAGAAAGCCTCCTGATCAAGTATAACAAATTCCCCTGGTCGAGTTTAAGAAAGTCCCCTGATCGAGTATAACAAAGTCCTCTGATCGAGGATAACAAAGTCCCCTGATCGAGTATAACAAAGGTCATTGATCGAGTATAATAAAGACCCCTAATCGAGTATAACAAAGTCCTTTGATCGAATATAAAAAAGTCCCCTGATCGAGTAAAACAAAGTCCCCTGGTCGAGTATAACAAATTCCTCAAATCGAGTATAACAAAGCCCATTGATCGAGTAAAACAAAGTCCCGTGATCGAGTATAGCAAAGGCCCTTGATCGAGTGTAACTAAGGCCCCCGGTTGAGTATAACAAAGCCTCCTTATCGACTATAACAACGTCCCCTGATCGAGTATAACACATCCCCTGATTGAGTATAACATATCCCCTGATCGAGTATAACAAAGCCCCCTGATCGAGGAAAACAAAGGCCCCTGGTCGAGTATAACAAAGGTCACTGATCGAATATAAGAAAGCCCCCTGATCGAATATAACAAAGTCCTTGATCTAGTATAACAAAGGCCCTTGATCGAGTATAACAAAGTCCCCTAATCGAGTATAACAAAGCCCCCTTATCGAGAATAACTTTGTTATACTCGATCAGGGGGCTTTTTATTCTCCACCAGGGTGCTTTGTTATACTCGATCAGGAGACTTTTTTATACTCGATGAGGAGGCTTTGTTTTCCTCGATCAGGTGACATTTGTTATACTCCATCTTGGTCTTTGTTATACTCCATTAGGGGCCTTTGTTATACTCGACAAGGGGAATTTGTTATACTCGATCAGGGGACTTTGTTATACTTAATCAGGGGACTTTGTAATATTCGATCAGGGGGGCTTTGTTATAATCGACCAGGGGCCTTTGCTATGCTCGATAAGGAGACTTTATTATACTCGATCAGGGGCCTTTGTTATACTCGATTAGGAACATTCTCGATCAGGGCGTTATTTTTCATGATCAGAAGTCTTTATTATATATCTTTCGACCAGAATTTTGTTATACTCGATCAGAGGGCTTTGTTTTCCTCGATCAGGGGACTTTGTTATACCCTATCAGGTTCTTTGTTATACTCCATTAGGGGCCTTTGTTATACTCCATCAGGGTCTTTGTTATACTTGATCAGGGGACTTTGTTAAACTTGATCAGGGGACTTTGCATTATTCGATCGGGGGGCTTTGTTATGCTCGACCAGGGGCCTTTGTTATGCTCGATAAGGGGACTTTGTTATACTCGATCAGGAGGCTTTGTTATACTCAACAGGGGGCCTTTGTTATACTCGATCAGGGGCCTTGGTTATACTCGCCCATAGGACATTGTTATACTCGATCAGGGGAATTTTTTATACTCGACAAGGGGACTTTGTTATACTCGATCAGGGGACTTTGTTATACTCGATCAGGGGGCGTTGTTTTCCTTGATCAGGGGTCTTTGTTATACTCCATCAGGGGCCTTTGTTATACTCGACCAGGGGATTTTGTTATTCTCGATTAGGGGACTTTGTTATACTTGATCACTGGACTTTGTAATATTCGTTCAGGGAGGCTTTGTTATACTCGACCAGGTGCCTTTATTATGCTCGATAAGGACACTTTGTTATACTCGATCAGGGGCCTTTGTTATTCTCGATCAGGGGACTTTGCTTTACTCGACCAGGGGACTTTGTTATACTCGATCAGGGGACTTTGTTATACTCGATCAGGGGACTTTGTTATACTCGACCAGGGGACTTTGTTATACACGACTTGGGGACTTTGTTATACTCGATCAGAGGACTTTGTTATACTCGATGGGGGGACTTTGTTATACTCGATCACGGGACTTTGTTATACTTGATCAGGGGACTTTCTATTATTCGATGAGGGGGGGTTTGTTATGCTCGAAGAGGGGCCTTTGTTATGCTCGATAAGTGGACTTTGTTATATTCGATCAGAGGACTTTGTTATTCTCGATCAGGGGCCTTCGTTATACTCGACCAGGGGACTTTGTTATACTCGACCAGGGGACATTGTTATACTCGATCAGGGGAATTTGTAAAACTCGACCAGGGGACTTTGTTATACTCGATAAGGGGACTTTGTTATGCTCGATGAGGGGCCTTGGTTATACTCGACCAAAGGACTTTGTTATGCTCGACAAAGGGACGTTGTTATACTCGATCAGGGGACTTTGTTATACTTGATCACTGGACTTTGTAATATTCGATCAGGGGGCTTTGTTATACTCGACCGGGGGCCTTTGTTATGCTCGATAAGGGGACTTTGTTATACTCGATCAGGGTACTTTATTATACTCGATCAGGGGCCTTTGTTATGCTCGACCAGAAGACTTTGCTATACTCGATCAGGGGACTTTCATATACTCGATCAGGGGGCTTTGATATACTCGATCAGGGGACTTTGTTATACTCCATTAGGGGCCTTTGTTATACTCGACCAGGGGGCTTTGTTATATTCGATTAGGGGACTTTGTTATACTGGACCAGGGGCCTTTGTTATGGTCAACCATGGGACTTTGTTTTACTCAATGAGGGGACTTTGTTAAACTCGATGAGGGAGCTTTGTTTTCCTCGACCAGGGGACTTTGTTATACTCGATTAGGGGACTTTGTTATATGATCACTGGATTTTGTAATATTCTATCAGGGGGGCTTTGTTATACTCTACCAGGGTCCTTTGTTATGCTCGCCCAGTGGCCTTTGTTATACTCGACCAGGGTGCTTTGTTATATTCGATTAGGGGACTTTGTTATACTCGACCAGGGGCCTTTGTTATGGTCAACCAGGGGACTTTGTTATACTCAATCAGGGGACTTTGTTATACTCGATCAGGGAGCTTTGTTTTCCTCGACCAGGTGACTTTGTTATACTCGATTAGGGGAAATTTGTTATACTCGATGATTGGGCTTTGTTTTACTCGATGAAGGGCCTTTGTCATAATCGATCAGGGGACTTTGTTAGACTCGATGAGGGGCCCCTGTTATACTCGAAGAGGGGCCTTTGTTATACTCAATCATGGGCCATTGTTATATTCAACCAGGGGACTTTGTTATACTCGATCAGGGGGCTTTGTTACATTCGATAAGGAGACTTTGTTATACTCGATGAGGGGCATTTGTTATACTCGATCAAGGGCCTTTGCTATACTCGATCACGGGATTTTGTTATACCAGATCAGGGGACTTTGTTATACTCGATCAGAGGGCTTTGTTATACTCGACCATGGGCCTTTGTTATGCTCGATAAGAGGACTTTGTTATTCTCGATCGGGGGACTTTGTTTTCCTCGATCAGGGGGCTTTGTTATACTCGATCAGGGGACTTTGTTATACTCGACCAGGGGACATTGTTTTCCTCGATCAGGGGCCTTTGTTATTCTCGACCAGGGGCCTTTGTTATGCTCGATCAGAGGCCTTTGATATACTCTATCAGGGGCTTTTGTTATAATCGAACCAGGGGAATTTGTTATACTCGATCATGAGACTTTGTTATACTCGATGAGGGCCGTTATTATACTCGACCAGGGGGGTTTGATATTCTCGATCAGGGGACTTTGTTATACTCGGCAAGGAGGCTTTATTATATTCAATCAGGGGACTTTGTTATATTCGATCAGGGGACTTTGTTATACTCGATCAGGGGCTTTGTTATACTCGGTCAGGGTGCTTTGTTATACTCGATCAGGGGACTTTGTTATACTCGATCAGGGGGCTTTGTTTTCCTCGATCAGGGGACTTTGTTATACTCCATCATGGTCTTTGTTATACTCCATTAGGAGCCTTTGTTATACTCGACCAGGGGACTTTGTTATACTCAATCAGGGGACTTTGTTACACTTGATCAGGGGACTTTGTAATATTCGATGAGGGGGGCTTTGTTATACTCGACCAGGGGCCTTTGTTATGCTCGATAAGGGGACTTTGTTATACTCGATCAGGGGGCTTTGTTATACTCGACCAGGGTGCTTTGTTATACTCGATCAGGGGACTTTGTTATACTCGATCAGGGGGCTTTGTTTTCCTCGATCAGGGGACTTTGTTATACTCGACCAGTGGACTTTTTTATACTCGATCAGGGGACTTTGTTATATTTGATCACTGGACTTTGTAATATTCGATCAGGGCGGCTTTGTTATACTCGACCAGGGGCCTTTTTTATGCTCGATAAGGGACTTTGTTATACTCGATCAGAGGGCTTTGTTTTCCTAAATCAGGGGACTTTGTTATTCTCGATTGGGGGACTTTGTTATACTCGATCAGGGGACTTTGTTATACTCGATCAGAAGACTTTGTTATACTCGATCAGGAGACTTTGTTATACTCGACCAGGGGACTTTGTTATACTCGATCAGGAGGCATTGTTTTACTCGATCAGGGGAATTTGTTATTCTCGATAAGGGGACTTTGTTATACGAGATCAGGTGACTTTGTTTTACTCGATCATGGGCCTTTGTTATACTCTACCAGGAGACTTTGTTATACTCGATTAGGGGACTTTGTTATACTCGATGTGGGGGCTTTGATATACTCGATCAGGGGACTTTGTTATACTCGATCAGGGGACTTTGTTATACCTGATGAGTAGGAGTTGTTATACTCGATCAGGGGACTTTGTTATACTCGACCAGGGTCCTTTCTTATGCTCGACCAGTGGCCTTTGTTATACTCGATCAGGGGGCTTTGTTATATTCGATTATGGGACTTTGTTATACTCGATGAAGGGCATTTGTTATACTCGATCAAGGGCCTTTGTTATACTCGATCAGGGTTATTTGTTATACTCGACCAGGGGACTTTGTTATACTCGACCAGGGGACTTTGTTATATTCGATGAGGAGGCTTTGTTATACTCGATCAGGGGACTTTGTTTTACTCGATCAGGGGACTTTTTTATATTCGATCAAAGGACTTTGTTATACTCGATGAGGGGCCTTTATTATACTCGATCAAGGACCTTTGTTATACTCGATCAGGGGACTTTGATATCCTCGATCAGAAGACTTTGTTATACTCGATCAGGGGACTTTGTTATACTCGAACAGGGGACTTTGTTATACTCGATCAGGAGGCATAGTTATACTCGATCAGGGGACATTACTATACTCGACTAGGGAACTTTGTTATACACGATCAGGGGATATGTTATACTCGATCAGGGGATGTGTTATACTCGATCAGGGGACTTTGTTATACTCGATCAGGTGCCTTTATTATACTCGATCAAGGGCCTTTGCTATACTCGATCAGGGGACTTTGTTATACTCGATCAGAGAACTTTGTTATACTCGATCAGGGGCCTTTGTTATACTCGATCAGGGGACATTTCTATACTCGACCATCGACCAGGGAACTTTGTTATACACGATCAGGTGATTTGTTATACTCGATCAGGTGATGTGTTATACTCGATCAGGGGACTTTGTTATACTCGATCAGGAGGCTTTGTTGTACACAAACGGGGCCCTTTGTTATACTCGATCAAGGGACTTTGTTATACTCGACCATGGGACTTTGTTATACTAGATCAGGGGACTTTGTTATACTCGATCTGGGTCCTTTATTATACCCTACCAAGGGATTTTGTTATACTCGATTAGGGGACTGTGTTATACTCGATCAGGGGGCTTTGGTTTATTCGATTAGGGGACTTTGTTTTACTCGATGAGGGGCATTTGTTATACAGGATCAATGGCGTTTGCTATACTCGATCAGGGGATTTTGTTATACTAGATCAGGGGACTTTGTAATCCTCGATCAGAAGACTTTGTTATACTCTATCAGGGGACTTTGTTATACTCGACCAGGGGACTGTGTTATACTCGAACAGGAGGCATTGTCTTACTCGATCAGGTGACATTACTATACTCGACCAGGGAACTTTGTTATACACGATCAGGGGATATGTTATACTCGATCAGGGGATGTGTTATACTCGATCAGGGTCCTTTGTTATGCTCGACCAGTGGCCTTTGTTGTACTCGATCAGGGGGCTTTGTTATATTCGATTAGGGGATTTTGTTATACTCGACCAGGTAACTTTGTTATACTCGATCAGGTGACTTTGTTATACTTGAAAAGGGGACTTTCTTATTCTCGATAAGGGGACTTTGTTATACTCGATTAGGGGACTTTGTTATACTAGATCAAGGGCCTTTGTTATACTAGATCAAGGACTTTGTTATATTCGATCAGGGGCCTTTCTTATATTCGATGAGGGACCTTTGTTATACTCGACCAGGGGCCTTTGTTTTCCTCGATCAGGGGGCTTTGTTATACTCGATCAGGGGATATGTTATACTCAATGAGGGGACTTTGTTATACTCGATCATGGGCCTCTGTTATACTTGACCAGGGGACTTTGTTATACTCGATCAGGGGTCTTTGTTATATTCGATTAGGGGACTTTGTTATACTCGATGAGGGGCATTTGTTATACTCAATCAAGGGCCTTTGCTATACTCGATCACGGGATTTTGTTATACTAGATTAGGGGACTTTGTTATACTCGATCGGAGGGCTTTGTTATACTCGACCATGGGCCTTTGTTATGCTCGATAAGAGGACTTTGTTATACTCGATCGGGGACTTTGTTTTCCTCGATCAGGGGGCTTTGTTATACTCGATCAGGGGACTTTGTTATACTCGACCAGGGGACATTGTTTTACTTGATCAGGGACTTTTTATATTCGATCAACGGACTTTGTTGTACTCGATCAGGGGCCTTTATTATACTCGATCAAGGACCTTTTTTATACTCTATCAGGGGACTTTGTTATCCTCGATCAGAAGACTTTGTTATACTCGATCAGGAGACTTTGTTATACTCGACCAGGGGACTTTGTTATACTCGATGAGGAGGCTTTGTTATACTCGATCAGGGGACTTTCTTAAACTCGACCAGGAGACTTTGTTATACACAATCAGGGGATATGTTATACTCGACCATGGGACTTTGTTATACGAGATCAGGGGACTTTGTTGTACTCGATCATGGGCCTTTGTTATACTCAATCAGGGGATGTGTTATAGTCGATCAGGGGACGTTGTTATACTCGATGAGGAGGCTTTGTTATACTCAACCGGGGGCCTTTTTTATACTCGATCAGGGGCCTATCAAAACCCCGACATCGAGTATAACAAAGTCCCCTAATCGAGTATAACAAAGTCCCCTGATATAACAAGGTCATGATCAGTATAAAACTAAAACCCCAGTTGATTGATCAAAGGTCCCTTTTCGAGTATAACAAAGTCCCTTGATCGAGTATAACAAAGTTCCCTGGTCGAGTATAACAAAATCCCCTAATCGAATATAACAAAGCCCCCTGATCGAGAACAACAAAGGCCACTGGTCGAGCATAACAAAGGACCCTGGTCGAGTGTAACAAAGCCCCCTCATCGAGTATAATAAAGGCCGTGATCGAGTATAACAAAATCCCCTGATCTAGTATAACAAAATCCCCTGATTGAGTATAGCAAATGCACTTGATCCTGTATAACAAATATCCCTCATCGAGTAAAACAAGTCCCCTAATCGAATAAACCAAAGCCCCCTGTTCGAGTATAACAAAGGCCACTGCTCGAGCATAACAAAGTCCCGTGATCGAGTATAACAAAGTCTCCTGCTCAAGTATATCAAACCTCCCTTATCGAGTATAACAAAGTCCCCTAATCGAGTATAACAAAATCCCCTGGTAGGGTATAATAAAGGACCCTGATCGAGTATAACAAAGTCCCGTGATCTAGTATAACAAAGTCCCAGGGTCGAGTATAACAAAGTCCCTTGATCGAGTATAACAAAGGGCCCCGTTTGTGTACAACAAAGCCTCCTGATCGAGTATAACAAAGTCCCCTGATCGAGTATAACAAAGTCCTCTGATCGAGTATAACAAAGTCCCTTGATCGAGTATAACAAATCACCTGATCGTGTATAACAAAGTTCCCTGGTCGAGTATAGAAATGTCCCCTGATCGAGTATAATAAAGGCCCCTGATCGAGTATAACAAAGTCCTCTGATCGAGTATAAAAAAGTCCCCTGATCGAGTATAGCAAAGGCCCTTGATCGAGTATAATAAAGGCACCTGATCGAGTATAACAAAGGCCCCCCGGTTGAGTATAAGAAAGTCCTCTCATCGAGGATAACAAAGTCCCCTGATCGCGTATAACAAAGGTCCTTGATCGAGTATAATAAAGGCCCCTAATCGAGTATAACAAAGTCCTTTGATCGAATATAAAAAAGTACC
This sequence comes from Homarus americanus, assembly GCF_018991925.1. Taxonomy (NCBI): domain Eukaryota; kingdom Metazoa; phylum Arthropoda; class Malacostraca; order Decapoda; family Nephropidae; genus Homarus; species Homarus americanus. The sequence continues at coordinate 25,209 of NW_024751468.1, forward strand.
CTGATCGAGTAAAACAAAGTCCCCTGGTCGAGTATAACAAAGTCCTCAGATCGAGTATAACAAAGCCCATTGATCGAGTAAAACAAAGTCCCGTGATCGAGTATAGCAAAGGCCCTTGATCGAGTATAACTAAGGCCCCCGGTTGAGTATAACAAAGCCTCCTCATCGACTATAACAACGTCCCCTGATCGAGTATAACACATCCCCTGATTGAGTATAACATATCCCCTCATCGAGAATAACAAAGCCCCCTGATCGAGGAAAACAAAGGCCCCTGGTCGAGTATAATAAAGGTCCCTCATCGAATATAAGAAAGCCCCCTGATCGAATATAACAAAGTCCTTGATCGAGTATAACAACGGCCCTTGATCGAGTATAACAAAGTCACCTGATCGAGTATAACAAAGTCCCCTTATCGAGAATAACAGAGTCCCCTTTTCGAGTATACATAACAAAGCCCCCTGATCGAGTATAACAAAGTCCCCTGCTCAAGTATAACAAAGTCCCCTAATCGAGTATAACAAAGTCCTCTGATCGAGTATAACAAAGGCCCTTGATCGAGTATAACAAAGTCCCCTGGTCGAATAGAACAAATACCCCGGATCGAGAATAACAAAGTCCCCTGGTCGAGTATAACAATTTCCCCTGATCGAGTATAACAAAGTCCACTGCTTGAGTATAACAAAGGCCCATGATCGAGTATAACAAAGTCCCCTGATCGTGTATAACAAAGTCCCCTTATCGAGTATAACAAAGTCCACTAGTCGAGCACAACAAAGCACCCTGGTCGAGTATAACAAAGTCCCCTGATCGAGTATAACAAAGTCCTCTGATCAAGTATATCAAACCCCCCTGGTCGAGCATAATAAAGGCCCTGATCGAGTATAACAAGGTCTCATGATCGAGTATAAGAAATTACCCTTGTTCGAGTGTAACAAAAGCCCCTGATTTAGTATAACAATGGCCCCTCATCGAGTATAACAAAGATCCCTGATCGAGTATAATAAAGTTCCCGAATCGAGTATAACAAAGTCCCCTGGTCGAGTATAACAAAGTCTCCTGATCGAGTAAAACAAAGTCCAATGAACGAGTATAACAAAGTCCCCTGGTCGAGTATAACAAATTCCCCTGATCGAGTATAACAAAGTCCCCTGATCGAGTATAGCAAAGCCCTGATCGAGTATAACAAAGTCCCCTAATCGAGTATATCAAAGCCCCCAGGTCGAGTCTAGCAAAGGCCCCAATCCGAGTATAACAAAGTCTCCTGATCGAGTAAAACAAAGTCCAAAGATCGAGTATAGCAATGTCCCTTGGTCGAGTATAACAAAGCCCCCTTCTCGAGTATAACAAAGGTCCCTGTTCGAGTAAAACAAAGGCCCCTATTCGAGTATAACAAAGTCTCCTGATCGAGAAAAACAAAGTCCAATGTTCGTGTATAACAAAGTCTCCTGGTCGAGTATAATAAAGGCCCCTCATGGAGTATAACAAAATCTCATGATCGAGAATAACAACGTCCCCTGGTTCGAGTATAACAAAAGCCTTGATCGAGTATAACAAAGGCCCCTCACTAAGTATAACAAAGTCCTCTAATCGAGTATAACAAAGGCCCCTCATCGAGTCTAACAAAGGCCCCTCATCGAGTATGACAAAGTCACATAATCGAATATAACAAAGCCCCTCATCGAGTATAACAAAGTCCCATCATCAAATATAAGAAAGCCCCCTGATCGAATATAACAAAGTCCCCTAATCGAGTATAACAAAGGCCCTTGATCGAGTATAACAAAGTCCTCTAATCGAGTACAACAAAGGCCCCTCATCGAGTCTAACAAAGGCCCCTCATCGAGTATGACAAAGTAACCTAATCGAATATAACAAAGCCCCTCATCGAGTATAACAAAGTCCCATCATCAAATATAAGAAAGTCGCCTTATCGAGGATAACAAAGTCCCCTGGTCGAGTATAAGAAATTCCCCTAATCGAGTATAACAAAGTACCCTGGTCGAGAATAACAAAGTCCCCTGGTCGAGTATAACAAATTTCCCTGATCGAGTATAACAAAGTCCCCTGTTCGAGTATAACAAATTCCCCTGGTTCGAGTATAACAAAAGCCCCTGATGGAGTATAACAAAGACCCTGATGGAGTATAACAATGTCCCCTGGTCGATATAAACAACGCCCCCTGATCGAGTATAACAAATCCCCTTATCGAGCATAACAAAGGCCCCTCGTCGAGCATAACAAAGTCCCCCTGATCGAATAATACAAAGTCCCCTGATCAAGTATAACAAAGTCCCCTGATCGACTATAACAAAGTCCCCTGGTCGAGTATAACAAAGGCTCCTAATGGAGCATAACAAAGACCAGTGGTCAGGTATAACAAAACCACCTGATCGAGTATAACAAAGTCCCGTGGTTGAGTATAACAAAGCCCACTGATCGAGTATAACAAAGTCCCCAGATCAAGTATAACAAATTCCCCTGATCGAGTATAACAAAGGCCAACGGTTGAGTATAACAAAGCCTCCAGATTGAGTATAACAAAGTCCCCTGATCGAGTATAACACATCCCCTGATCGAGTATAACACATCCCCTGATCGTGTATAACAAAGTTCCCGGGTCGAGAATAGTAATGTCCCCTGATCGAGTATAACAAAGGCCCCTCATCGAGTATAACAAAGCCCCCCAGATCGAATACTACAAAGTCCACTGATCAAGTATAACAAAGTCCCCTGGTCGAGGAAAACAAAGCCCCCTGATCGAGTATAACAAAGTCCCCTATTCGAGTATAACAAAGTCCCCTGGCCGACCATAACAAAGGCCCCTGGTCGAATATAACAAAGTCCCCTATTCGAATATAACAAAGCCCCTGATCGAGCATAACAAAGTCCCCTGGTCTAATATATGAAAGTCCCCTAATCGAATATAACAAAGCCCCCTGATCGATTATAACAAAGGCCACTGGTCGAACATAACAAATCACCCTGGTCGAGTATAAAAAAGCCCCCTCATCGAGCATACGAAAGTCCCCTGATCAAGTATATCAAACCCCCCTGGTCGAGTATAATAATGGCCCTGATTGAGTATAACAAAGTTCCCGGGTCGAGTATAGTAATGTCCCCTGATCGAGTATAACAAAGGCCCCTGGCTGACCATAAGAAAGGCCCCGGTCGAATATAACAAAGCCCCCTATTCGAATATAACAAAGCCCCTGATCGAGTATAACAAAGTCCCCTGGTCTAATATAGGAAAGTCCCCTAATCGAAAATAACAAAGCCCCCTGATCGAGTATAACAAAAGCCACTGGTCGAACATAACAAATCACCCTGGTCGAGTATAAAAATGCTCCCTCATCGAGAATAAGAAAGTTCCCTCATCAAGTATATCAAACCCCCCTGGTCGAGTATAATAATGGCCTTGAAACGAGTATAACAAAGTTCCCGGGTCGAGTATAGTAATGTCCCTTGATCGAGTATAACAAAGGCCCCTCATCCAGTATAACAAAGTCCCCTTATCGAGTTTAACAAATTCCCCTGGTACGAGTATAACAAAAGCCTCTGATATGGTATAACAAAGGCCCCTGATCGAGTATAACAAAGTACCCTGATTCAGCATAACAAATGCCCTTGGTCGAGTATAACAAAGCCCCCTGATCAAGTATATCAAAGTCCCCAGATCGAGTATAACAAAGGCCCCTAATCGAGTATAGTAATGTCCCCTGATCGAGTATAACAAAGTCCACTGATCGAGTATAACAAAGTCCCCTTTTCGAGTATAACAAAGTCCCCATATCGAGTATAACAAAGTCCTTCTTATCGAGTATAACAAAGTCCCCTCATCGAGTATAACAAAGGCCCTTGATCGAGTATAATAAAGGCCCCTCATCGAGTATAACAAAAACCCTGATCGAATATAAAAAAGTCCCCTGATTGAGTTAAACAAAGTCCGTGGTCGAGTATAACAAAGTCCCCTGGTCGAGTATAACAAAGCCCCCTCATCGAGTATAACAAAGTCCCCTGCTCAAGTGTAATAAAGTCCCCTGATCGAGTATAACAAAGTCCTCTGATCGAGTATAACAAAGGCTCTTGATCGAGCATAACAAAACCCCCCTGATCGAATAATACAAAGTCCCCTGATCAAGTATAACAAAGTCCCCTGATCGACTATAACAAAGTCACCTGGTCGGGTATAACAAAGGCTCCTAATGGAGCATAACAAAGACCCTGATGGAGTATAACAAAGTCCCCTAATCGAGGAAAACAAAGCCCCCTGATCGAGTCTAACAAAGTCCCCTGATCGAGTATAACAAAGGCCCCTGATCGAGTATAACAAAGTCCCTTCATCGTCCATAACAAAGACCAGTGGTCAAGTATAACAAAACCACCTGATCGAGTATAACAAAGTCCCGTGGTTGAGTATAACAAAGCCCCCTGATCGAGTATAACAAAGTCCCCAGATCGAGTATAACAAATTCCCCTGATCGAGTACAACAAAGGCCCCTGGTTGAGTATAACAAAGCCTCCTGACTGAGAATAACAAAGTCCCCTGATCGAGTATAACACATCCCCTGATCGAGTATAACATATCCCCTGATCGTGTATTACAAAGTTCCCGGGTCGAGTATAGTAATGTCCCCTGATCGAGTATAACAAAGGCCCCTCATCGAGTATAACAAAGCCCCCCAGATCGAATACTACAAAGTCCCCTGATTAATAATAACAAAGTCCCCTGATCGAGTATAACAAAGTCCCTTGGTCGAGGAAAACAAAGCCCCATGATTGAGTATAACAAAGTCCCCTCATCGAGTATAACAAAGTCCCCTGGCTGTCTATAACAAAGGCCCCTGGTCGAATATAACAAAGTCCCCTATTCGAATATAACAAAGCCCCTGATCGAGTATAACAAAGTCCCCTGATCGAGTATAACAAAGCCCCCTCATCGAGTATAACAAAGTCACCTGCTCAAGTGTAACAAAGTCCCCTGATCGAGTATAACAAAGCCCCCTTATCGAGTATAACAAAGGCCCCTCGTCGAGCATAACAAAGCCGCCCTGATCGAATAATACAAAGTCCCCTAATCAAGTATAACAAAGTCCCCTGATCGACTATAACAAAGTCACGTGGTCGAGTATAACAAAGGCTCCTAATGGAGCATAACAAAGACCCTGATGGAGAATAACAAAGTCCCCTAATCGAGGAAAACAAAGCCCCCTGATCGAATCAAACAAAGTCCCCTGATCGAGTATAACAAAGTCCCCTCATCGTGCATAACAAAGACCAGTGGTCAAGTATAACAAAACCACCTGATCGAGTAAAACAAAGTCCCGTGGTTGAGTATAACAAAGCCCCCTGATCGAGTATAACAAAGTCCCCAGATCGAGTATAACAAATTCCCCTGATCGAGTATAACAAAGGCCCGTGGTTGAGTATAACAAAGCCTCCTGACTGAGTATAACAAAGTCCCCTGATCGAGTATAACACATCCCCTGATCGAGTATAACATATCCCCTGATCGTGTATAACAAAGTTCCCGGGTCGTGTATAGTAATGTCCCCTGATCGAGTATAACAAAGGCCCCTCATCGAGTATAACACAGCCCCCCAGATCGAATACTACAAAGTCCCCTGATCAATAATAACAAAGTCCCCTGATCGAGTATGACCAAGTCCCCTGGTCGAGGAAAACAAAGCCCCCTGATCGAGTATAACAAAGTACCCTCATCGAGTATAACAAAGTCCCCTGGCTGACCATAACAAAGGCCCCTGGTCGAATATAACAAAGTCCCCTATTCGAATATAACAAAGCCCCTGATCGAGTATAACAAAGTCCCCTGGTCTAATATATGAAAGTCCCCTGGTCTAATATATGAAAGTCCCCTAATCGAATATAACAAATCACTCTGATCGAGTATAACAAAGGCCATTGGTCGAATATAACAAATCACCCTGGTCGAGTATAAAAGAGCCCCCTCATCGAGTATAAGAAAGTCCCCTGATCAAGTATATCAAACCCCCCTGGTCGAGTATAATAATGGCCCTGATCGAGTATAACAAAGTTCCCGGGTCGAGTGTAGTAATGTCCCCTGATCGAGTATAACAAAGGCCCCTCATTGAGTATAACAAAGTCCCCTTATCGAGTTTAACAAATTCCACTGGTTCGAGTATAACAAAAGCCTCTGATATAGTATAACAAAGGCCCCTGATCGAGTATAACAAAGTACCCTGATTGAGCTTAACAAAGGCCCCTGGTCGAGTATAACAAAGCCCCATGATCGAGTATATCAAAGTCCCCTGATCGAGTATAACAAAGGCCCTAATCGAGTATAGTAATGTCCCCTGATCGAGTATAACAAAGTCCCCTGATCGAGTATAACAAAGTCCCCTGGTCGAGTATAACAAAGTCCCCTAATCGAGTATAACAAAGTCCTTCTTATCGAGTATAACAAAGTCCCCTGATTGAGTATAACAAAGGCCCTTGATCGAGTATAATATAGGGCCCTGATCGAGTATAACAAAAATCCTTATCGCATATAAAAAAGTCCCCTGATTGAGTTAAACAAAGTCCCCTGGTCGAGTATAACAAAGTCCCCTGGTCGAGTATAATAAAGGCCCCTCATCGAGTATAACAAAATCCTCTGATCGAATATAAAAAAGTCCCCTGATCGATTAAAACAAAGTCCCCTGAATCGTGTATAACAAAGTCCTCTAATCGAGTATAACAAAGGCCACTGGTCAAGCATAACAAAGGACCTTGGTCGAGCATAACAAAGTCCCCTGATCGAGTATAACAAAGCCCAATCATTGAGTATAAAAAAGTCCCTTGATCGAGTATAACAAAGTCCCCTAATCGAGTATATCAAAGTCCCCTCATCGAGTGTAACAAAGTCCACTAATCGAGTATAACAAAGTCCCCTGTTCGAGTATAACAAAGGCCCCTAATCGAGTATAACAAAGTCCCCTCATCGAGTAAAACAACGTCCCCTGGTCGAGTATAACAAAGTCCCCTGATCGAGTATAACAAAGCCCCCTGATCGAATATTACAAAGTCCCCTGATCAAGTATAACAAAGTCCCCTGATCGAGTATAACAAAGTCCCCTGCTCGAGTATAACAAAGGCCCCTGATGGAGTATAACAAAGACCCTCATGGAGTATAACAAAGTCCCTTGATCGAGGAAAACAAAGCCCCCTCAACGAATTTAACAAAGTCACCTGATCGAGTATAACAAAGTCCCTTGATCGAGTATAATAAAGGCCCCTGATCGAGTATAACAAAGGCCCCTGGCCGAGTATAACAAAGTCCCCTGATCGAGTATAACAAAGACCCTTAATTGAGTATAATAAAGGCCCCTGATCGAGTATAACAAAGTCCCCTGATCGAGTATAACAAAGTCCCATTGTCGAGTATAACAAAGTCACCTGATCGAGTATAACAAAGGCCCATGATCAAGTATAACAAACGCCCCCGGTTGAGTATAACACATACCTTGATCGAGTATAACATATCCCCTGATCGAGTATAACAAAGGCCCTTCATCGAGTATAACAAAGTCCCTTATCGAGCATAACAAAGGCCCCTGGTGGAGTATAACAAAGCCCGCCGATCGAATATTACAAAGTCCCCTGATCAAGTATAACAAAGTCCCTGATCGAGTATAACAAAGTCCCCTGGTCGAGGAAAACAAAGCCCCCTGATCGAGTATAACAAAGTCCCCTGATCGAGTATAACAAAGTCCCCTGGTTGACAATAACAGAGGCCCCTGGTCGAATATATGAAAGTCCCCTAATCGAATATAACAAAGCCCCCTGATCGAGTATAACAAAGGCCACTGGTCGAACATAACAAATCACCCGGGTCGAGTATAAAAGAGCCCCCTCATCGCGTATAAGAAAGTCCCCTGATCAAGTATATGAAATCCCCCTGGTCGAGTATAAAAATGGCCCTGATCGAGTATAACAAAGTTCCCGGGTCGAGTATAGTAATGTCCCCTAATCGAGTATAACAAATGCCCTTCATCGAGTATAACAAAGTCCCCTTATCGAGTTTAACAAATTCCCCTGGTTCGAGTATAACAAAAAAATCTTATATAGCATAACAAAGGCCCCTGGTCGAGTATAACAAAGCCCCCCGATCGAATATTACAAAGTCCCCTGATCAAGAATAAGATATCCCCTGATCGTGTATAACAAAGTTCCCTGGTCGAGTATAGTAATGTCCCCTGATCGAATATAACAAAGTCCTCTGATCGAGAATAACAAAGTCCCCTGATCGAGTATAACAAAGGCCCCTAATCATATATAACAAAATCCTCTGATCGAGAATAACAAAGTCCCCTGATGGAGTATAACAAAGGCCCTTGA
>NW_024751469.1:0-18269 GCF_018991925.1 Homarus americanus
TTTAAGGCTTATCATAGACCTTCAAATTATATTTCTTCTCTGATAACTAAGTTGTCTGGATTCTTGTGGTCGTAGGGAAGAATTGCCAATAAAAAAATTCTTTATAAAAATTTTGATCTCAGATCCCATCATTTCAAGGGATTATAATTTAGCTTCAAATTGAGACTCGTTCTCTGCCAACCAGTTGGTGGTCGCAAGTGTCGTGGCCGCTGGACGACGACGGATTCTGTGGGAGAGGTTTCTTTTTTGCATATATGATACTGGAACCCTACAGTACACTAAAAGGCTCCGAATTTAGTTTCGGATTGTAGATGAAGATTTTTACATATAAGTGGTCTGTTCCGGTTATGAAATTTGTCAAATAGTTATGTAACAATGTCTCAACGGATATGTGAAAAGGTGTATTAAGTAAAGAAACTAGTATTTGAGTAAAGTGAGTCACCAGATCACAATAGAAGTTGGTTGATAAAGTGGTGTGAGATAAATTAAGTGAGGCTTGTGTTAAAATTGATGACAAATTTGTATTATGTGAAGGTTATATTTGGAGTTTTCATATGCTAATTACTCAAGTATACTCAAGTTTGGATGTAGGGAATATTATGTATGTACAGGTATGTATTAATTGCAATACTTAAACACCAAGGTAAATTATTGGTTGCAGACATAGTGACGGTTGTCTCTCTCTCTCACACACACACACACACACACACACGCACACACACTATTCCAACCTTATGAATCCTAACAGTACCTCCAGTTTTTCACCTCCAGATTACAGAACAAAACTCTGCCTAACAAAAGCTTCATTATCATCATCAGCACACACACAGCGTCACCACACCTTGTAATATCACAACACAAGGCGAATGCAGAAAAAAACAATGGTAAATATACCCTCTTTTCTTATTATTCTCATCTTGACGATTAAATCTCTAACATTAAGTCCAGAGTCTAGCAATGTTCCATGTTGTTGCCCGCACCTGCTGTAGAGTGAGTCATTGTTAGTATGGGAAGGACCGTGTCTCGGGTCTTGTGTCTGTTGTGTGTGTGTTTTTTTTTTCAGTACTGAAATCAGATGCTGGGATGACGGTAACCCCTCATGTCCGGTTACTCCATTAAGGTACTTTAGTTAATTAGTGTTTCACCTGGAGACCTTTACCTATTAGGGTTGTATGGATGACTTGATGTTTGACGTGACATAATAGGATTTCAGTATTAAGTTTAGACAAGAGATGAGATTATTTTCAGTTTATCATGTTGGTATGCAAATAAGTCTAAAAGGTTAAATGAATCACTTGCAGATTAGCAACCCACCATATTTTACCTGATGATTAAACACCTTAACGTTATCTAGGGGAGAAGTGGATCTTTCATCCCATCCCGACTCTGGTGTGGAGGTGAGTTGGGGGAGGGGGAGTGGAGAGGAGGGGAGGGGGCAGAGAGAGTGTCAGATGAGGGTGGGGGGTGTCAGAGTTAAGTTGGACCGTTTGGTGGTCTGCCAAGGGACTGTCATGTGAGTGGTCAGGTGGAATTTAATTTTGGATGTCGTGTAGGTTGGTGTCGGGGGTAGGAAACAGGTGGACTTTCATATGAGAAGTCAAGGTGGTTAGATAGACTGCCATGTAGGGTCGGAGGGGGAGGTGTGACTGTTCTCAGTCTCATAGTGTGCTGCTTTCACTACAGAACCATGGCTAACGTGTAGGGTCGGAGGGGGAGGAGTGACTGTTCTCAGTCTCATAGTGTGCTGCTTTCACTACAGAACCATGGCTAACGTGTAGGGTCGGAGGGGGAGGAGTGACTGTTCTCAGTCTCATAGTGTGCTGCTTTCACTACAGAACCATGGCTAACGTGTAGGGTCGGAGGGGGAGGTGTGACTGTTCTCAGTCTCATAGTGTGCTGCTTTCACTACAGAACCATGGCTAACGTGTAGGGTCGGAGGGGGAGGTGTGACTGTTCTCAGTCTCATAGTGTGCTGCTTTCACTACAGAACCATGGCTAACGTGTAGGGTCGGAGGGGGAGGTGTGACTGTTCTCAGTCTCATAGTGTGCTGCTTTCACTACAGAACCATGGCTAACGTAACACCGTCGCTTGAAGGATAAGGTTAGCGATCTTGCCCAGGTCGTGTTCTTAGCTGTCTGAGTTTTATCATCTCCTTTGTTTTAATTTTTCCTTCTTCATGTTACCTGAACTTGGGATTTATTCCAGGATTAATTTATAACCAAATTTTGTTTATAGTTGATACCTGATACGAAATTGGTTCATGAAGATTTACGCCATCACATATGAGAGTAAATGGTCAAAACGTGATTTTTTTCTTAACAGACATACGTGCTGGTGCACACATTTAGGGACATCACGTGTATATCTGCCGTTCATACCAAGGATGTTCACTGAAGTTCAGTGTTATAGCGTGAACAGTATTTTGAATGATCTAAGTACAATTTTCTTAAGTGTACTGACACGAGTATATTTTCAGAGTAATTTTTCTCACTCGTTCTAAACTCCGTCCCTATTATCACCCGGTCCTTCTACCACAAATCCTACGTCACACATTTTATTATACATCATCCCATGTCATTTCCAAGTTTATTCTCATGGTCACTCGGTCATCACTTTTTTTTTCCATTTCATATCTTTCACACTACCTTTTATTGGTCCCTCAGGGTAACATAATTATCTCCACTCTACTTCCCCAGTGCTGCCTCCGTTCCACCTTCCCGTTGATGCCTCCTTTCCACCACCCCACTGGTGCCTCCACTCCACCTCCCCACTGGTGCCTCCACTCCACCTCCCCACTGGTGCCTCCACTCCACCTCCCCACTGGTGCCTCCACTCCACCTCCCCACTGGTGCCTCCACTCCACCTCCCCACTCCACCTCCATGCTTCTCTCCCCTGGCACTCTTACCTTCTAGTATTCGTGCTCGACGCTCCCCATTACTCTTTTTCTACAACTCCTCTTGTCTCTCTCAGGTTCCCTCCCTCCCTTCCTCCTTCCTTCCCCTCCCCTTCCCTCCCCTCCCCTCCCCTCCCCTACCCTCCCACGCATTTCAGCATCTACCCTCCCTTCCCTCCATCTACTCCTTCTTTAAACCCCTGTAGTTCCTTCACCCCGTCCCTCCTTCCATTCACTCCCTCTTTTATCACCTCCCTCCTTCCTTTCATCCATTCCTCTGCCCCTTATGCTTTCCTTTGCTCCTTACATCGTCTCTCTCTCTACCTCTTGACATTTACTCTACTCTTACAACCCTCCCCTCTTTCCTCCTTCCTTCCTTCCTTCCTTCCTCCCATTCTTCCTCCCTTCCTTCCCTTCTTCCTCCTTTCCTCTTTTTCTTCCTTCCTTCCTTCCTTCCTTCCTCCCTCCCTCTTGCATCTCCTCTCTCTCTCTATCCCCCATCTCTCCTTACCCCCCTTCTTACACCCCCTGCACCTCCCTGCACCCGTCACGGCTACACACCCCTGCTACACCAATACACCTGCTGGTCGGCAAGTGTCAACACTCCCACACCCTTTACAGTAAACACACACACACACACACACCATCGCCACATACCTAAACTTTCTCACTGTATATTTTAATTTATATTTTCCTTTATATGATTGAAAATTTGCATTAAAATATCTTGAGTAAATAAACTTTTGTCTGTCTGTCTGTTTGTCGTAGTTTACCGGGAGGGACAAAATCAGTAGATGATGTTGTCTGAAAGTATTCGTGAACTTTGGCAATTAATTCATGAAAATATGTTCATTATCTCTTCCTCCCTCTCTTGTTTTGTTCAGCTGACTCTCTCTCTCTTGTTGCTTTAATTCACGGCTGTAACTAAACCAACAGGCTTGTATATGGCGTACATATATACAGAGATATATCTTTATTACTGAGGCGTGTCAGTACACACGTATATTTTTATCTAAACACACACACACAAACACACACACACACACACACATCTTTATAGGAGGAGTGTGTAAACAGTAAGATATAGTGGTCCCTCCCAGGTTAACTTCTAATACTCCTCACTGGAGCTGTTGTAGAGACAAGCTATCATCATAAAGTATCGCTGGCACAGTTTGGAGGCTTAATATAATATTTTTTTTTCTAGTTTGTGTTTTATGATCTAGAATCTGTGTGTGTGTGTTTAGTTATCGTAATATTGTTTTTGTTGTGTATTGTGGACGAACGCACAAGCGAACATAAATTTATCTTTATATTCTACGTAGATTTCATTTATCCTGAAGAGCGAGGGTCAGAGACAACCTCCCTTGGGTGTCATTGTATTGGTTGAAGCTTTGTTTCTGACTCTATACCCAGTGCTTGTCCCATTGTCTCTCAGCATCGACTGTTGGGTAAAGAACGGTGTCCATAACTTGTTAAATCTCGACATGTTTAATCCTCGTTAATATTAAAGGTTTAATACAATGCTATTTTGTTTTCGTTAGTAGTATAAGTATAGATTTTTTATCGTCCGTCATAACTCTCAGCTTGTCCGAGTATACGTTTGACACTGTGACTTGCTGGAACATGCTCGTCAACCTTTAATCAGCGCTGTAATATCTCATTTGATGTTTAGTACCGTTCCGATAGGTATGCAGCGACTGAGTTTGTTACAGTACTCGTCACCTGTAGTAAGGATCATTGGTTTGATCCTAGAGCACTCTCAGTCCACCCGGTAGCAAATGGGGACCTAAATCTACAGTTGGAGAAGTGAAGGTTATTGAGTACAGTGCCGGTCATCCTGCCTCCTAATGGGTAATTAAAGCCCATGAGACCTCTTTCACTTTTATAGTTTCGATCAGGCGCGTATAGAAAGTTTTGGGTGTTGGCTGTAGGTGTCTGTACTGCACACTGTAAACATTGACCATCCAGCAACACAGAACAGGGCATTATGTTACTGAGGTCCATGACTATGTATATTTCCTGAAGTTACTGTGTATTTATCTTGCGTCTGTATTACATAAAAGAAAAAATATCTGTACAAGGCCAGGGATTTGTCTAGCTTTAATATAGTGTATACTGTTGAATACAAGGTGAAAAATTAATAATGATACTGATAATAATAATAATATAATAATGATACTAATATAATAATGATAATAATCATGTATAAATGATTGTGAAAGTTACATTTATTGTTAGTTTTGTAAGTATCGTTATTACCTCAGAAAATGTAAATTATTAAAGAAAAAATATTGATGTCGTCTCTGATAATCAACACGTCTGTAAGTAACTCTGAGTTATAAAGCCTAGAGGAGTTATGCGGTGTGGCCATTAAATGTTTTTTTGTTTTTGTTTTATTACTATTGGATATATTAGCTGAAGACCTGAGTTTGGACAAGGGGTTCGAGCCTGTATTGTGGACTGAAGTGTGAATAAACAACACATTCCACGTTATTATCAACATCATCTACCCCTGTCAGGTGTTGCTGCCAGCACAGGGGGCAGGGGGTAATGTAAGATTGTTTACAATGAGGCAGACACACCTGGCAGTGAGGTGGTGAAAAAAGACATTTAGTGTAAACTGAGTGATACTGAGAGTAAACATTTGCTTTGTCTTAAAGCTCTCACTACGTGAACTTTGGCGTAACTTTATATCGCTACCAAAAATGTCACAGCTTGACACATTAGCTTGATCTAGGTGATGTTCAGTGTCATATCCAATGTGTCACGAGGCAGTGACAGTGAAACAGTTGTTAGTTTGATAGTTTGTTATAAGCTTAATGAGGTTATCCGTGAAGGTCAGTGAGCACACAGGGACCTTGAATCATGCCCAGAACTCGGTGCCTCCTAGCCAAGTCTTCACACTATCTGTAGACGAGGTCATCCTACAAGTGGTAAGTTACAGTGTTGCATTAGCTATGTGGTGTTGACAATGCTAATAATTTATATGGTTTACCCCTAATACTGGCGCCATTGTTTACACTACAAAATAATTTTTAGTAGTTGATATGTTTTTCACAAATATTTGAAATTTTATTTTTCTGTTTGTATTTCGATAAAATCTGTTGTGTAATTCAAGTTGGTTCCAAAATAAGATGTTGCCATTTCAGAGTGAGTACGGATATTATTTATATATGTAGAATAATTCGTAATGACGAAAATGCACACTGATAAAATAAACTTGGTGTTCTCTATAAAATAATATTATTAATTAGCTAAACATTTGGATATTTATAATTGATTTTTATGCACAAAAATGTCCCTCTTCATAAGAAAATTACTTACATTTGTTTTCATTGTATGTACTTTCGGAAAATAAATTTATGACAGAAATTAAATTTGAAAAATATAAAGAAAAAATGCTCCTGTAGTCGCCGGTGTGCTTCTCTGCCTGGCAGTTGTATAATTGTTGCTCATTTGTACATTATTTTTTGTGTTATTTTTATAATCTAGAAAACAGACATTAAGATGCCATTATAAACAAGTTAATAATGGGGAGAACAAGTGTGAACCTTCATGTAAAATATTATTTCAAAGAATTAGCAGCCAGAAAATTCGCAGTGAATTAAAGGATAAAAAGACAAAAACTTGCAGCTTATGATAAATTCACTATTACTCTGATATATGATTGATAATTTAAAAAACAGGGTTAGAAGCCAATAGAAAATAACGTGTTCCTCCTCGTTTTATTATTTATTAAACAATAATTTCATATGATCTTCAGAACTGGCTGGTATTGAAACACACTGTAACAGATTATGAAGACAGGTACAGTACAGTACACAGTAAAGAAGAAACTGACGTTATACTGTGCCTCGTTCATCATTATCAGTCTTGTAGGAATAATTGATGTACTCTATATGGTGGGAGTAAACGACTCCTGCGCTGTAAGCATGAAAATCAGATTTACCTTGGAGGCGCTGCTTGGTATGCAAGATCACGCAAGCTGTATACTGACAGATAAGGGTGGAGGTGGTCGTAGTGTTGAGTGAGGGCGGGTGTAGTTTGTCGGTCAGACGTTGTGCGTTTTGTCACGCTCACACGCAACTTCCAAGCAGTTCCAGACGTCACATATATAGTTTCTCTGTCTAGTAGTAGTTGACTCAGCTGACCGAAGTACTTATAAGGTACACAGCAAGGCAGTAACTCCTGGCAACTAATAGTGTTTGTAAATGAGGACAGTAACGTACTGTACATTGAGTGAATCGTTTCGGACACTGGCCAGGACTAGATCAATGTTTTGTTGACAGAAATCAGCTGATGGGCCGAGATAAATGTTTACTGAGTTCTGCGTGTGGATATAAAACGGCTCCGCTATCCTAGTGAATATTGACACACTGATGATGTACGATCCATACATAATGTATAAAGACGACCCATTACATGAATACAGATGGAGTGACTGTGATGCACACGTAGTTACTTTCTCTCATGTCTTTCTCTCTCACTTTCACATTGACACACAAATACACACACAAGGCGTTAATCATCTATAGTACTCAAGATTTAGTGTCAGTAATTCATTTACTTCATAATTAGACATGACATACAGACTCATTGTGGTGTTTACTAAGAGTATTTGTCTGTTGGTATTCATGTGTCATCATCGTGGGAAGATTTAATGCCATATAGTTCAAGATTTACGTGGCTACCTAACGTCACAGGTGAAGCAGTCAATGGTCGGCAAAAAACCTCAACCATATATTATATTAATGAAAATAAACCACTGAGTTTGTTTTCGTTTCGTTGGTGAATGTTTGGTTTAGCCTTTATTGTGTTAAGAGCTTGCGATGCCTGAGAGTCACTGTACGGGGTGACAGAAGTGTCTCAGTGTTTATGTTGCCTACTTAGTGTATATATATGTAACCGGTCGGAATTTGCTGGACTTTAATTTCTCACTTGACTTGGGGTTTATTAAAATTTAATAGATGGTAAAGGCAGTGGAAGCGCCCCTTTGAGAAAAATCCCGAACCAGCACAAGAACACTTAAATCTACTACACAAAATGAACTGTCCGTGACCCGTGGAAGGATAGCGTCTGTGACTGGGATGAATGAGACACACTGTAAAATTTAGACACTTATATTCCCTCCAACACTACAAACACAATCAAATAATGGTACACCAATATGCGCACCTCTTAACTTAAACTTTAACCACTACTCTGGGGAATAAAAGTTATACATGACATAGAAATTATTAGAAACACAGGCAACAATAAATTTAAAGTATTAAGAAATGTTAATTGCACATATGAACAGGCCTTAAGGGCTTTCACAAAATAATATCAGTCACTTAGGAAATGGTACTAAAAAATAAGAAATTAAATACTCCACAATGAATAGGCCTTAAGGGTCTTCAACAAAATAATATCAGTCACTGAGGAATGGTAATAAAAGATAAGAAATTAAATACTCTACAATGAATAGGCCCTAAGGGCTTTCAGCAAAATAATATCACTCAACAAAATTATAGCACCCCAACAGGTGTACACTTCCTAACCTAACCTAACCACTGCTCTGGGGAACAAGGTTATACCTGAGATCAGAATTATGAAGAATTAGAGGCATTAAAAGAATCAAATCACAGTATCACTCTGGTTCCACTTAATGGCACAAACATTCAAAAAAACACTACTATCAAAATTATTTAAGAAATATTAAACTACACACGTCAAGATAATATCAGTCTGAGGAATGGTGTTAACTACACCCGTGATAAGGAAGATAAAATGTTCCTCTAGGTATCTCCTAGAGTCCTAGACTCACGGTCTCAGTGTGTGACCATTAATATACTCAGATAGCCTCAGTGTACTCCCAGTGCGTCCATGGGCAGGAAGAGAGTGAGCCAATCAGACCTTGCGCAGTTGAGAGAAACTTTAGCTTCCCGTTAGCAAGAGGGTTTCACTAGCTGCTCGGGACATGTGGGGTTGTGCACCGGAGTGGTAAGAACTGATCACCCACTGCTGATGCTGGTCCCGTGTCGTGTTAGTTGTCGGGAGCACTCGTTCACTCAAGAGATCCTTTGCTACCCCGCTAAACAGTGACAGGCCTACACTGATCGGTCCAATGGCGACAATCGCCACCCTCAATCATCAACGGCAGTCAATCTCTCGCAGTCAACTCCGGTCAACTCCAGTCAAGTGGGTTCTGACGGAAACCCTGAAATGAACTCACTGTTAGCTCTAGTTTACTTTATCACTGCCCTATCTAACCCTGTCTGAGATCGAATGAGACTTACTTGTTATACTGCAATAGCGCAGCACAGGTGACTAGGCCACGTGACTATTTCTGATGGACGCGCGGAACGTCTTGTCTGTGTGAATGCTCTCCGGGACTGGGGCTAGCCAGCATCGCGTCTCCCCAAGGCGCTAGCTTGGGCCTACGTGATATATTTTCCGCCTAACTAATAACTCCTTGGGACACCCGTAACATTATTCAGACTGCTAAACGATCTATAATAATTTCAAATTCAATAATAGTCCCTTAACTTCATGAATCGCATCATTATTAATTCGGTAAATCATATTTAATATCATATAGGCCTAGTTCCGCAATCTCTCGCTACGAGCAGGCAGCGCTCCCTCCCCTCAGATGACCTTGAACGCTCAGTATCACTCATGGCGGGGCATTTGAAATTACTCTGAAATTTCTGGATATCACAATCGACCCCCCTAAAAAAAGACAGCACTGTCCTCATGTGCTGAGAAAACATGCATACGACCCCCCTAAAATTTTGTTCTAAGGACTGCACCTCACCCCTTTTGCTAAATGCAGCATTCCCGTCTTCTCTTCTCTCCTTTTCTCTCCCGCTAACACTCGACCCCCTAAAAAAAGACAGCACTGCCCTCATGTGCTGAGAGAACAACTTAGAACCCACCTTCAACTCTGTACTATTCCACTCGCAGCTAGCAACTCCATTTCTTCCTAGCCCAACTCAATCCAACCAGAACATCACGCTCCCCTTTTGCCTGGCCCTTAACTAGAGAACCAATGTCAAAATTAATACCAGCCCAAAACAAACATGCTCTCCTTTGGCCTGGCCCTTGAACAAAGAGGAACCAGTGTCAAAAAAATACACAGTCCAAAACAAGCATGCTCTCCTTTTGCCTGGCCCTTGAACTAAGAGGAACCAGTGTCAAAAAATACACAGTCCAAAACAAGCATGCTCTCCTTTTGCCTGGCCCTTGAACTAAGAGGAACCAGTGTCAAAAAAAATACTCAGTCCACGTCTCCGAACCTCATGCCGGCAGACCAACCCTCTGACAATGTACCAGTCCATCTTAGTGAGGCCCTGGACATTACAACCGTACTCTCAATCCCGCTCATGACAGCAACTCAATCCCGCTCATGACAGCAACTCAATCCCGCTCATGACAGCAACCACTACTCAACGCACATCTCTGACCTAACCATCTCTCCAATCCCCTCTGCCCTACTCACAACTCCTCCAACTCACCCCCTACAACCTGCCTTTTCTCATTACCATGCACCCTAAACTGCAATCGGTCGGCTTCGTCTTGTCTCTCAGCTGGAGGGCTCGATCAACCTCTCTGAACTACTTACGTACCCCTATATTTCCCACTTGGACCTCACACTTCCTTGACTGCTGGACGTGTGCCTGACATTCACCCCTTGTTTCCTCCCTGAACCGTTGAATGTGTGCCTGAGACTCCCACTTGAACCTGTTTACCTGTGCTTGATAATCCCTCTTTAGGTCTCCGAACTCCTCTCTCAGCTGTACCAAGGTCCCGCGGCCGTCTCTCTTCCTCCTCATACACATCTCTATTGTCAAGCCTAACCAACTCAGTCCGGGCACAAGGATGAGCATCAGTGCGAGTTCAATCCCTACCATTGCTAACCAACACATGATGGCGTTCATTATCCCAACCACAGTACTATCAGTCACGACATTAAAAACTACGCTCTGCTACCATTTGTAACCGGTCGGAATTTGCTGGACTTTAATTTCTCACTTGACTTGGGGTTTATTAAAATTTAATAGATGGTAAAGGCAGTGGAAGCGCCCCTTTGAGAAAAATCCCGAACCAGCACAAGAACACTTAAATCTACTACACAAAATGAACTGTCCGTGACCCGTGGAAGGATAGCGTCTGTGACTGGGATGAATGAGACACACTGTAAAATTTAGACACTTATATTCCCTCCAACACTACAAACACAATCAAATAATGGTACACCAATATGCGCACCTCTTAACTTAAACTTTAACCACTACTCTGGGGAATAAAAGTTATACATGACATAGAAATTATTAGAAACACAGGCAACAATAAATTTAAAGTATTAAGAAATGTTAATTGCACATATGAACAGGCCTTAAGGGCTTTCACAAAATAATATCAGTCACTTAGGAAATGGTACTAAAAAATAAGAAATTAAATACTCCACAATGAATAGGCCTTAAGGGTCTTCAACAAAATAATATCAGTCACTGAGGAATGGTAATAAAAGATAAGAAATTAAATACTCTACAATGAATAGGCCCTAAGGGCTTTCAGCAAAATAATATCACTCAACAAAATTATAGCACCCCAACAGGTGTACACTTCCTAACCTAACCTAACCACTGCTCTGGGGAACAAGGTTATACCTGAGATCAGAATTATGAAGAATTAGAGGCATTAAAAGAATCAAATCACAGTATCACTCTGGTTCCACTTAATGGCACAAACATTCAAAAAAACACTACTATCAAAATTATTTAAGAAATATTAAACTACACACGTCAAGATAATATCAGTCTGAGGAATGGTGTTAACTACACCCGTGATAAGGAAGATAAAATGTTCCTCTAGGTATCTCCTAGAGTCCTAGACTCACGGTCTCAGTGTGTGACCATTAATATACTCAGATAGCCTCAGTGTACTCCCAGTGCGTCCATGGGCAGGAAGAGAGTGAGCCAATCAGACCTTGCGCAGTTGAGAGAAACTTTAGCTTCCCGTTAGCAAGAGGGTTTCACTAGCTGCTCGGGACATGTGGGGTTGTGCACCGGAGTGGTAAGAACTGATCACCCACTGCTGATGCTGGTCCCGTGTCGTGTTAGTTGTCGGGAGCACTCGTTCACTCAAGAGATCCTTTGCTACCCCGCTAAACAGTGACAGGCCTACACTGATCGGTCCAATGGCGACAATCGCCACCCTCAATCATCAACGGCAGTCAATCTCTCGCAGTCAACTCCGGTCAACTCCAGTCAAGTGGGTTCTGACGGAAACCCTGAAATGAACTCACTGTTAGCTCTAGTTTACTTTATCACTGCCCTATCTAACCCTGTCTGAGATCGAATGAGACTTACTTGTTATACTGCAATAGCGCAGCACAGGTGACTAGGCCACGTGACTATTTCTGATGGACGCGCGGAACGTCTTGTCTGTGTGAATGCTCTCCGGAACTGGCCTAGCCAGCATCGCGTCTCCCCAAGGCGCTAGCTTGGGCCTACGTGATATATTTTCCGCCTAACTAATAACTCCTTGGGACACCCGTAACATTATTCAGACTGCTAAACGATCTATAATAATTTCAAATTCAATAATAGTCCCTTAACTTCATGAATCGCATCATTATTAATTCGGTAAATCATATTTAATATCATATAGGCCTAGTTCCGCAATCTCTCGCTACGAGCAGGCAGCGCTCCCTCCCCTCAGATGACCTTGAACGCTCAGTATCACTCATGGCGGGGCATTTGAAATTACTCTGAAATTTCTGGATATCACATATATATATATATATATATATATATATATATATATATATATATATATATATATATATATATATATATATATATATATATATATATATATATATATATATATATATATATATATATATATAGTGTATATTTTATGTTTTTGTGGCTTGTCTCGCCTCCAATAGGTGTTTACCAGGTGGACTAACCTTGGATGTAATGGCTTTTACGCCTTTACGTTAGTGTATTCAGAATGTCTTGAGCTAGTTAGGAATGCCATGAGAGTGTATGTATTACTCTGAGTGTAAGTTTATGCCTGAGAATATGTTTGCATTGTCTTAAGTGTTCAATGACTGCATTAAGTAAGTCCGCAGTTATCCTGAGTCCTTGTGTTTATTTTCATATTTATTGTCTTAGTCCATGCATCTATCAAGAGTATATGTCCTGCCTTGATAAGAAGTGCGCCGTCATGACTGTGTGTTTATATAATAAGTATGTGTGTGCGCGCGCGTGCGTTTGTGTATGTCGAGTTTCAAGTTTGTGTTCCAGTCAAGTGTATAATGTATACAGTCTCATGAGTGTATTGCTATTGGTGTCTTCAGAACATTTAGAACTAGTGTTCAATCTTTGGGGTGTTGTCTTAGCGTTTAAATACCTGTAATGTTAGCACGAGCAACGACTCTTATTTCCAGGTGAGAAGTAGCATACTTAAGGAACCAAAACCCTGAACTATAAAACTGGGAACTTCAAAAGGTCATAAGTTGGTTCAAGATCACCTTCCACACCTCTCTAGTACTCTTATACGTGTCGTCTGATTATTTCCAAGATGACTAATGAAAAAGTAAATTTATAAGCAGATAATTTCATAAAAAAAATCCGGTGTCGGGTCACATTGGGAGTAAATCAGGGGATGAGGAGCACAAAATGACCCAAAACATGTAATGGTAATGCAGTAAAGTGTTTGCGTCTATACAACCTCAAAAGATGTGTCAGGAAGCTCACGTACACTGTCGACAGATACTAATATATATACAGAGAATATCATTTAACCATCAAGGGATCAGGCAGAAGTGTTCATATCATTAGGAGTCAAATTAAGGCCTCTAGTGAAAGGCAAATTAATAATTGATCTCGAGTGATATGAATAATAAATTAGGCTGTGGGTGTAAACTGTAACAGTATCTCTCCACCGCCGCAGCACATTTATATCTCCTAGTTCTGGCCAACAGGTTCGCTCTTCAGTAATAGTAATTCTTCACAACTTTATGGGGTGATATGTTTTTTCGTTATTTGACACTATAAAAAAATACGACTCAAGAATCAAATCAAATAAACCATGAATGTAGATAAAAGGAATTACTTTTGTTTAAATAAAAAAGGATAATATAAAATGAATGCGTGATATATATCCAGTGTTTTGATTAATTTTGTTTTTGTGTAGACAGGTGGGAAGATATTTTCTCTAACTCGTCATCGATTTATTTTTTCGACAGGACTGCCTGCATTGAAGTAGGGAAAATAAAAGTCAACAAATATAACCCAGAGGTATTCATGGGTGTGTGGCGGAGGGTGTTTACCGCCTCCTCCACGACTCAAATCAGGTTATACTTACTTGAGAAATCTTTAATCATTAACCATTACCTAAACTGAACTAATCACTTCATTAATATAACAGTTAACACTTAATACTAGTGAAGCGCTGACTCTGGTGGTCTTGTTCAGTGTGTTGTTGATATAAAGCATCTCCCATTAGCTTCTTTCATCATGGATAATAAATAAAAATACAAGCCCCATTATCTTACAGGCTTCCACTCACTACACAACATCACTGAGCCTAACATTTCCGATTAAGGCATTATTCCAAGGCACCACTTTTAGCAATGTATAGTACAGATTTTTTTCACCCAAGTACTGCGATATTCACTTAACTACACTCTCCACTTGCTGCTCCACCACTGCCGGGAAATAATATTTCATTATCACTAAAACAGGTGACAAAAAATAGAATGGGAACAAATAAAAAAGAGACTCGACCCTCGTGGGTTCTTGTGATCGGCTTCCCATCGCCCTTGCGAGGTATGGGATCCATACAAGATGGCGGCCGCTCACTCGAGCGCCGACAAAGGCTGTTTCGGTTATTAAATTTTCTCTCACAATCGCCACATTACAGAAACTTCATTTTTCAATTCACTACACCCTGGGTACGGGCTATTCACGTAACTGGTGTGTACTATCATCTACAATAGGCGAGAGACAGATCTGGAAAACCAAGTTTCACATTCCGCTATTCGCTTCTCGTAATTCATTCGTCTTGAATATGGAGACAGCATAACACATTACAATTTACACTATTTTCTCTATACTATCTTTATTTTTTTTTTACAATTAACTTTGGAGTTTAGAAACGTACAGCTCGCTGAAGTTTCCCCACACTGAACTTTTATAAAGAACATCGGATTACCACTTGTTTTCTTGAACAATTGCAACTTATTAAAGCTGTCGTGTTGATTTTACCAATATATCACGATTTATCTTTTAATTTACCATTATAAAACACAGAGGAGAGGATAATTCCTGCTTCATATATTATATTCTCGCTGAATGACAAAGAACTGTTTGTAAGACGCACAGGTTCCCTCTACAATACACTACACTACACTCCACAGAAGACAGTCTTGTGTATATCTGAGCATCACATACAGTTGTTAAGGACAGCATTACCTCCACCAGTACTGCTCCCTCCACTACATTATTTACTTGCCTGGCAGGGCTGTGGAGTCGAAGACAAAACCTTCGACTCCGACTCCGACTCCTCAAATTTTTATGCTTCCGACTCCGACCCCGACTCCTTGGCCTATTTGTAACAACTATTTCTACCATCCTAATTGTAACTTGTATGTTGTAACCTGCACAGGTAAAAAGTAAAACACCGTGGCTATACTGCTACAGCTTTATTAATGATCTGGACGATATTTAAGAACTACAAAAAGATGATAGGCTTGACTTTCAAAGTTTCAATCAAAAGAAAAATAAATTTATTAAGAGTTCAAGATATTAACTAGGAAACACCATTTACATGTATATCTAAAAGTTCGATCTCAGCATATGAATTTTGTTTAAGCTCATAATCTGATGTGGATCTAAATGATGATCCTACAATTCCTTTTAAAGTAAAGTTATATATTTATGTACATTAAAGAAATGAATACCTTATTAAGGAAAATGGATAAACCTTACATGATTAAGTTATTAAATTAAATTTGCCTTAATCTCACCAAAAACAGGTTGTAGCTAATTGTTTTGTAGCTGAGAGCCTCTGTGCAGTTTTCAACGAAACAAAATTTGATATAATTCAAAATTTCAAATGGTAAAGAAGAGACTATCGTCCAAAATTATAGTGCTATACTGTGCCTGCTACAATAAATTCATAATAATGCTTATAAAATGGAAATAAATTCTTTTAATAATTTAAGAAAATTAGTGGGATCAGTGGAATCACTGCAATGAATATGCCTGAGTTCATATATTTGTTCTTAGGAACAGAATAGCTTCAGTCAGATCTTCCTTCATGGAAGCCCTTAAATCTTATCTGATTATTTTCAGTGCAGAAAACAGTCTTTCTACACTGACCTGAGTGGGTGGCATTGCTGTCACAGCTCTAGCTACATCTTTTACAATCTCTGGGTAAGCAGGTATGGCTTCTTCCACTGTCACTTTTGAAGACCGGTCAAATTTCTCCACTTCCATCAGTGCACCAAAGAAATCTTGCTGAAATCTCGTATTTTTAATGTCTACCGCTGCTGCGTTTTCACTCCGATGTCGCTTTACCTTTGCTTGTTCTATTGTGTCCGTCCAAGTAGGAATCAAAGTCTATTTCCTTGTTTGAAGATGCTGAATCTGAATCTGAGCTACTTGACTTGTCAATGTTTCTAACTTGTTCAGGTTCATGAATTTCAGTTTGTGACTTCATTTCTTTTATGCGTACTGCTATTTCATATAGTGCCTCTTTTCCTTTACTAGTTTGATCATTGTCCAACAAAATTCTATTCATGGGATCAAGGTAAACAGCAGCTAACAAGATTTTGTTATCCAGCAATACATTCTCTCTTCTTTTTTATTGAAGATACAATGCCCTCAGCGATTAATCCTCCACTTTTGTTCAACTTGTATAGTAACCTTTTCCACTCCAATAAAAATGTACCAGGTGTTAGATCCTCAGCTTGCAGTTTCTTGGTAGCAGCAAAAGGGTGAGAGAGCAGACTTTCTAACTGTCACCTGGTTCCACTGGCTTTCAGTTAGTGAAACACGTTTATTATCGAGGTCTTCAAGATAGCCTCATAGTTCGAGGAGTCGGAGTCGGAGTCTGGACAATTTTACCGACTCCGACTCCGACTCCACAAGCCGAAATTTCCTCCGACTCCTCGACTCCGACTCCGACTCCGACTCCACAGCCCTGCCACAAACGCTGCGATTAATTATCAACCAGAGAACACTGGTATCACAATAAAAGATTTCTATTATGGTTGTGTAAAATACGAAGAAAAAAAGTCAATCGATATACGTTCTTTTCATATTAAGACCTGCATAAACTGCAGTAAAAATGAATTTGCAACCGTAAGCAATTTCCTTTGAAAAGAAAAGTTAAAAAACAAAATAGTTCCCAAAATAAACATAAACGGTAATGAAACAAATACTCATGATGGTAAAAAAATCGTGTCCTTCAACACCTTCCATAGAACAGGCAATTAAGAAAAAAATATCATGTGAAATAAATAAACATGAAGGGTTATTTTAATCAAAACAAGCGAGAGGAAAATAATGGTGGTGACAAGAGGTGGTTGGCTGGGTGGTGGCGGGGATGTATGGGCACGGCGCACCACTTGTCGTATAGAGGCGAGACCTTCCCGTCGGCACCCTGAAGCCCTCCGTGACCCAGAAACCCTCTCCCTGGCCAACTGTCCCTCACTCACTCCTCACACCTTTCCCGTCTCTCGTCGGTGTGCAAAGATCAATAAAATAAGAATATCATTATAAAAGTATATGTTCGTTACCAATACAGTGTTAATAGTAAAGAATATGTTGATGACATGAGAGAGTCAAGGTGAGAGGTGCGGGATTCTGGGTTAATGTCCGAATGCCGGTTGGCAGTAGGTCGGGAGCCAACGATCGAAGATTTTAAAGTAACTTGGTGCTAGCCTGCCATGCACGATATGAATCAAGCAAATGTGGCTCAGTCGTGAGCCAGGCACGATGAGGGAGAGTTAGTGGCAAAGCAGACAAGAGAAATTCAAATTAATAGTTGGCTGTTTGTATGGGGAGACCTCTCCCCTACCCATAGTTTAATGATTTGTATTTGAAACAGGGAATTGCAAGCAGACCAGGCGCGGAAATGCACATGGCGCGCATCAGGCAGAAGAGAGCGCTGCAAGAGAGGGGGAAGGGGGAGGAGCGTGCATGCAGAAGTCAAGCACAGCTCTTGCTTGCCAGTGCACCTTGGGAGCCAACACGGTCCACACGCCTCTCATGGCGGTACGAAAGACGACAAAATCTGTCATCTTGATCCAGCATCGGAGACAACGAGCTTATCAGCTTCCCCTCCTGCTGATAAGGCAGTGCTTGTCTGCC
>NW_024751470.1:0-4779 GCF_018991925.1 Homarus americanus
TCATCGAGTATAACAAAGTCCCTTGATCGAGTACAACAAATTCACCTGATTGAGTATATCAAAGCCCCCTCATCGAGTATAACAAAGTCCCCTGATCGAGTATAACAAAAGTCGCCTGTTCGAGTATAACAAAGGCCCCTGATCTAGTATAGCAAAGTCCCCTGATCTAGTATAACAAAGTCCCCTGGTCGAGTATAACAAAGTCCCCTGGTCGAGTATAACCAAGGCCCCTGATCGATAATAACAAAGTCCTCTGATCGAATATAACAAAGTCCCCTTATCGAGCATAACAACGGCCCCTGGTCGAGCATAACAAACCCCCCCTAATCGAATAATACAAAGTCCTCTGATCGAGCATAACAAAGTCCCCTGATAGAGTATAACAAAGTCCCCGGATCGAGTATAACAAAGTCCTCTGATCGAGTATAACAAAGTCCCCTGGTCGAGTATAACAAATTCCCCTGATCTAGTATAACAAAGTCCCCTAATCGTGTATAACAAAGTCCCCTGGTCGAGTAAAGGCAAAGTCCCTGATCGAGAATAACAAAGGCCCTGGTCAGGTATATAAAGTCCCCTCATCCAGAATATTACAGAGATCCCAGTGAGGTATAACAAAGTCCCTGGTCATGAGTGCAAATTCTAGTCTGGTATAACAAAAAGTCCCCTAATTAGGTAATATAACGAGTCCTGGTAGAGTGAAACAAGGTCCCTGATCAGCAAGAATAACAAAAGGCCCCTGACCGATATAACAAGTCCCCGATCGAGTATAACAAAGTCCTCTGATCGAGTATAACAAAGTCCCCTGGTCGAGTATAACAAATTCCCCTGATCTAGTATAACAAAGTCCCCTAATCGTGTATAACAAAGTCCCCTGGTCGAGTAAAACAAAGTCCCCTGATCGAGAATAACCAAGGCCCCTGATCGATAATAACAAAGTCCTCTGATCGAATATAACAAAGTCCCCTTATCGAGCATAACAAAGGCCCCTGGTCGAGCATAACAAACCCCCCCTAATCGAATAATACAAAGTCCTCTGATCGAGCATAACAAAGTCCCCTGATAGAGTATAACAAAGTCCCCGAGTGGGTATAACAAGTCACTCACGTTAGTCACTAACAAAAGTCCCCTGGTCAGGTATGAAGTCCCTGATCGAGAATAACAAAGGCCCCTGATCGAGTATAACAAAGTCCCCTTATCGAGCATAACAAAGGCCCCTGGTCGAGTATAACAAAGTCCCCCTGATCGAATATTACAAAGTCCAGTGATCAAGTATAACAATGTCCCCTGATCGAGTATAACAAAGTCCCCTGGTCGAGTATAACAAAGGCCCCTGATGGAGTATAACAAAGACCCTGATGGAGTATAACAAAGACCCCTGATCAAGGAAAACAAAGCCCCGTGATCGAGTATAACAAAGTCTTTGCCCATAAATTTTCTTGACCATACGCCCAATAAAGGTATAATAAGTTTCCCTGATCTGGTATAACAAAGTCTTTGATTCCAAAAAGGTATAGCCGAGCCCTGATCCAGGTATAACAAAGGCCCCCTGTTGAGTATAACAAAGCCTCCTCATCGAGTATAACAAAGTCCCCTTATCGAGCATTACAAAGGCCCCTGGTCGAGCATAACAAAGCTCCCCTGATCGAATAATGCAAAGTCTCCTGATCAAGTATAACAAAGTCCCCTGACCGAGTATAACAAAGACCCTGATGGAGTATAACAAAGGCCCCTAATGGAGTATAACAAAGACCCTGGTGGAGTATAACAAAGTCCCCTGATCGAGGAAAACAAAGCCCTCTGATCGAGTATAACAAAGTCCCCTGATTGAGTATAACAAAGCACCCTGGTGGAGAATAACAAAGCCCCCTGATCGAGTATAACAAAGTCCCCTGATCGAGTATAACGAAGTCCCCTGATCGAGTATAATAAAGCCCCCTTACCGAGTATAACAAAGTCCCCGGATAGAGTATATCAAACCCCCTGGTCGAGTATAATAAAGGCCCTGATCGAGTATAACAGAGTCTCATGATCGAGTATAACAAATTCTCCTGGTTCGAGTATAACAAAGTCCCCTGGTTGACCAAAACAAAGGTCCCTGTTCGAGTATAACAAAGTCCCTGATTGAATATAACAATGGCCCATAATTGAGTATAACAAAGTCCCCTGGTCGAGTATAGCAAAGTCCCCTAATCGAATATAACAAAGCCCCCTGATCGAGTATAACAAAGGCCACTGGTCGAGCATAACAAAGGACCCTGATCGAGTATAACAAAGCCCAATCATCGATATAACAAAGTCCCCTGATCGAGTATAACAAAGGCCCCTGATCGAGTATAACAAAGCTCCCCGTTGAGTATAACAAAGCCTCTTGATCGAGTATAACAAAGCCCCTGATAGAGTATAACACATCCCGTGATCGAGTATAACATATCACCTGATCGTGTATAACAAAGTTCCCTGGTCAAGTATAGTAATGTCCCTGATCGAGTATAACAACCCCCCTGATCGAGTATAATAAAGGCCCCTCATCGAGTATAACAAAGTCCTCTGATAGAAAATAAAAAAGTCCCCTGATCGAGTAAATCAAAGTTCCCTGATCATGTATAACAAATTCCTATAATCGAGTATAACAAAGGCCACTGGTCGAGCATAACAATGGACCCTGGTCGAGTATAACAAAGTCCCCTGATCGAGTATAACAAAGCCCCCTGATCGAGTATATCAAAGCCCCCTGATCGAGTATAACAAAGTCCAATCATCGAGTATAACAAATTCCCCTGATCGAGTATAACAAAGTCCCCTGATCGAGTATATCAAAGCCCCCTGATCGAGTATAACAAAGTCCAATCATCGAGTATAACAAAGTCCTCTGGTCGAGTATAACAAAGTCCTCTCGTCGAGAATAACAAAGGCCCCTGATCGAGTATAACAAAGTCCATGATGGCGTATAACAAAGACCCCTGATCAAGGAAAACAAAGCCCCCTGATCGAGTATAACAAATTCCCCTGATCGAGTATAACAAAGTCCCCTGTTCGAGTATTTCAAAGCCCTCTGATCGAGTATAACAAACTCCAATCATCGAGTATAACGAAGTCCTCTGGTCGAGTATAACAAAGTCCTCTGGTCGAGAATAACAAACGCCCCTGATCGAGTATAACAAAAACCCCTGATGGAGTATAACAAAGACACTGATGGAGTATAACAAAGACCCCTGATCAAGGAAAACAAACCCCCTGATCGAGTATAATAAAGTCCCCTCATCGAGTATAACACATCCCCTGATCAAGTATAACATATCCCCTGTTCGTGTATAACAAAGTTCCCTGGTCGAGTATAGTAATGTCCTCTAATCGTGTATAACAAAGCCCCCTGATCGAGTATAACAAAGTCCCCTTATACTCGATCAGGGGACTATATAGAGCCGATCAAGGATGTGATCTGGATTTTGTTTACTTTTATTATATGCCTCAACAAGGAGCTTTGTTATACATTTCAAAGAACTGTTATATACCATTTCAAAGACGACCAGAACTTCGATGAAGGACTTTAGTTATACTCGACCAGGAGGCTTTTTATTTCAAAATATAACAATGTCACTTGTGAGAGTATAACAAATTCCCCTGATCGAGTATAACAAAGTCCTTTGGTCGAGTATAACCAAGGCCCCTGATCGAGTATAAAAAGGCCCCCTGTTGAGTGTAACAAAGCCTCCTGATCGAGTATAACAAAGTCCCCTTATCGAGCATTACAAAGGCCCCTGGTCGAGCATAACAAAGCCCCCCTGATCGAATAATGCAAAGTCTCCTGATCAAGTATAACAAAGTCCCCTGACCGAGTATAACAAAGACCCTGATGGAGTATAACAAAGGCCCCTAATGGAGTATAATAAAGCCCCCCTGATCGAATAATGCAAAGTCTCCTGACCAAGTATAAAAAAGTCCCCTGACCGAGTATAACAAAGACCCTGATGGAGTATAACCAAGGCCCCTAATGGAGTATAACAAAGACCCTGATGGAGTATAACAAAGTCTCCTGATCGAGGAAAACAAAGCCCTCTGATCGAGTATAACAAAGTCCCCTGATTGAGTATAACAAAGCACCCTGGTGGAGAATAACAAAGTCCCCTGATCGAGTATAACAAAGTCCCCTGATCGAGTATAATAAAGCCCCCTTACCGAGTATAACAAAGTCCCCGGATAGAGTATATCAAATCCCCTGGTCGAGTATAATAAAGGCCCTGATCGAGTATAACAAAGTCTCATGATCGAGTATAACAAATTCCCCTGGTTCGAGTATAACAAAGTCCCCTGGTTGACCAAAACAAAGGTCCCTGTTCGAGTATAACAATTCCCTGATTGAATATAACAATGGCCCATAATTGAGTATAACAAAGGCCCCTGGTCGAGTAAAACAAAGTCCCCTGATCGAGAATAACAAAGGCCCCTGATCGAGTATAACAAAGTCCCCTTATCGAGCATAACAAAGGCCCCTGGTCGAGTATAACAAAGTCCCCCTGATCGAATATTACAAAGTCCCCTGGTCGAGTATAACAAAGGCCCCTGATGGAGTATAGCAAAGTCTCCTGATCTAGTATAACAAAGTCCCATGGTCGAGTATAACAAAGTCCCTTGATAGAGTATAACAAAGGCCCCTGATCGAGTATAACAAAGGACCCCGGTTGATTATTACAAAATCTCTTGATCGAGTATAACAAAGTCCCCTGATCGAGTATAACTCATCCCCTGATCGAGTATAACATATCACCTGATCGAGTATAA
>NW_024751471.1:0-27628 GCF_018991925.1 Homarus americanus
AAGCCGGATTTGGTAAAACGTTTTTCTGAAAACCTAAGCGGCACTGGTGGTCCCCATTACAGGTTCACGGCGCCATAAGCTCGTTGAACAGGCTTTGTTTGAAATATAACAGAGTCTAAGACTGCTTTTAGTGTCCTGGTGGTCCACAGGTAGCATTCCCTGGTGATAATTATCAGATCTTGGGTTCGAATCCTGGTGGGGTGAGGTGTTGATTATATGTAGACGTCCGCGTGCTTTATTGGGCTAATGAAATAAATATGGATCCTCGTGTTTCCAATCAGCATTTGTTAAAACGTTGCTCTGATCACCTGAGCGGCACGGGTGGTCCCCATTACAGGTTCACAGTGCCATAAGCTCGTTGAACACGCTTTGTGTGAAATATAACAGAGTCTAGGACTGCTTTTAGTGTCCTGGTGGCCCAGAGGTACCATTCCCCGGTCACAATTATTAGATCGTGGGTTCGAATCCTGGTGGGGTGAGGTTTTGATTATATGTAGAAATCCGCGTGCTTTATTAGGCTAATGAAATAGATATGAATCCTCGTGTTTCGAAGCCGGATTTGGTAAAACTTTGCTCTGATCACCTAAGCGGCACGGGTGGTCCCCATTAGAGGTTCACGGCGCCATAAGCTCGTTCAACAGGCTTTGTGTGAAATATAACAGAGTCTATGAGTGCTTTTATTGTCCTGGTGGTCCACAGGCAGCATTCCCTAGTCACAATTATCTGTTTTTGGGTTTGAATCCTGGTGGGGTGAGGTGTTGATTATATGTAGAAATCCGCGTGCTTTATTAGGCTAATGAAATAGATATGAATCCTCGTGTTTCGAAGCCGGATTTGGTAAAACGTTGCTCTGATCACCTAAGCGGCACGGCTTGTCCCCATTAGAGGTTCACGGCACCATAAGCTCATTGAACAGGCTTTGTGTGAAATATAACAGTCTAGGACTGATTTTACTGTCTTGGTGGCCCAGAGGTAGCGTTCTCCAGTCACAATTATAAGATCGTGGGTTTCAATCCTGGTGGGGTGAGGTGTTGATTATATGTAGAAGTGTGCGTGCTTTATTAGGCTAATGAAATAGATATGGATCCTCGTGTTTCGAAGCCGGATTTGGTAAAACGTTACTCTGAACACCTAAGTGGCACTGGTGGTCCCCATTACAGGTTCACGGCGCCATAAGCTCGTTGAACAGGCTTTGTGTGAAATATAACAGAGTCTAGGACTGCTTTTAGTGTCCTGGTGGCCCAGAGGTAGCGTTCCCCGGTCACAATTATAAGATCGTGGGTTCGAATCCTGGTGGGGTGAGGTGTTGATTATATGTAGAAGTGTGCGTGCTTTATTGGGTTAATGAAATAGATATGAATCCTCGTGTTTCGAAGCCGGATTTGGTAAAACGTTGCTCTGATCACCTAAGCGGCACGGGTGGTCCCCATTAGAGGTTCACGGCGCCATAAGCTCGTTCAACAGGCTTTGTGTGAAATATAACAGAGTCTAGGACTGCTTTTATTGTCCTGGTGGTCCACAGGTAGCATTCCCTAGTCACAATTATCAGTTTTCGGGTTTGAATCCTGGTGGGGTGAGGTGTTGATTATATGTAGAAATATGCATGCTTTATTGGGCTAATGAAATATATATCGATCCTCGTGTTTCGAAGCCGGATTTGGTAAAACGTTGATCTGATCACCTAAGCGGCACGGGTTGTCCCCATTAGAGGTTCACGGCACCATAAGCTCATTGAACAGGCTTTGTGTGAAATATAGCAGTCTAGGACTGCTTTTACTGTCCTGGTGGCCCAGAGGTAGCATTCTCCAGTCACAATTATAAGATCGTGGGCTTGAATCCTGGTGGGGTGAGGTGTTGATTATATGTAGAAGTGTGCGTGCTTTATTGGGCTAATGAAATAGATATGGATCCTCGTGTTTCGAAGCCGGATTTGGTAAAACGTTACTCTGAACACCTAAGCGGCACTGGTGGTCCCCATTACAGGTTCACACCGCCATAAGCTCGTTGAACAGGCTTTGTGTGAAATATAACAGAGTCTAGGACTGCTTTTATTGTCCTGGTGGCTCACAGGTAGCATTCCCTGGTCACAATTATCAGATTTTGGGTTCGAATCCTGGTGGGGTGAGGTGTTGATTTTATGTAGAAGTCCGCATGCTTTATTGGGCTAAAGAAATATATATATATCCTCGTGTTTCGTAGCCGGATTTGGTTTAACGTTCCTCTGGTCACCAAGCGGCACGTGTGGTACCTATTAAAGGTTCACAGCGTCATAAGCTCGTTCAACAGGCTTTGTGTGAAATATAACAGAGTCTATTACTGCTTTTAGTGTCCTGGTGGCCCAGAGGTAGCGTTCCCCGGTCACAATTATAAGATCGTGGGTTCGAATCCTGGTGGGGTGCGGTGTTGAATATATGTAGAAGTGTGCGTGCTTTATTGGGCTAATGAAATAGATATGGATCCTCGTGTTTCGAAGCCGGATTTGGTAAGACGTTACTCTGAAAACCTAAGCGGCACTGGTGGTCTCCATTACAGGTTCACGGCGCCATAAGCTCGTTGAACAGGCTTTGTGTGAAATATAACAGAGTCTAAGACTGCTTTTAGTGTCCTTGTGGTCCACAGGTAGCATTCCCTGGTGACAATTATCAGATCTTGGGTTCGAATCCTGGTGGGGTGAGGTGTTGATTATATGTAGACGTCCGCATGCTTTATTGGGCTAATGAAATATATATTGATCCTACGTGTTTCGATCAGCATTTGGTAAAACGTTGCTCTAATCACCTGAGCGGCACGGGTGGTCCCCATTAGAGGTTCACAGTGCCATAAGCTCGTTGAACAGGCTTTGTGTGAAATATAACAGATTCTAGGATTGCTTTTAGTGTCCTGGTGGCCCAGAGGTACCATTCCCCGGTCACAATTATAAGATCGTGGGTTCGAATGCTGGTGGGGTGAGGTGTTGATTATATGTAGAAATATGCGTGCTTTATTAGGCTAATGAAATATATATCGATCCTCGTGTTTCGAAGCGGGATTTGGTAAAACGTTGCTCTGATCATCTAAGCGGCACGGGTGGTCCCCATTAGAGGTTCACGGCACGATAAGCTCATTGAAAATAAGGCTTTGTGTGAAATATAACAGAGTCTAGGACTGCTTTTAGTGTCCTGGTGGCCCAGAGGTAGCGTTCCCCGGTCACAATTATAAGATCGTGGGCTCTAATCCTGGTGGGGTGAGGTGTTGATTATATGTCGAAATCTGCGTGCCTTATTAGGCTAATGAAATATATATAGATCCTCGTGTTTCAAAGCCTGATTTGGTAAAACGTTGCTCTGATCACTTAAGCGGCACGGGTGGTCCTAATTAGAGGTTCACAGCGTCATAAGCTCGTTGAACAGGCTTTGTGTGAAATATAACAGTGTTTTGGACTGCTTATAGTGTCCTGGTGGCCCAGACTAGTAGTGTTCCCCAGTCACAATTATAAGATCGTGGGTTCAAATCCTGGTGGGGTGTGGTGTTGATTATATGTAGAAGCCCGTGTGCTTTATTAGGCAAATGAAATATATATGTATCCTCGTGTTTCGAAGCCGGATTTGGTAAAACGTTGCTCTGACCACCTAAGTGGCACGGGTGGCCCCCATTAGAGGTTCACGGAGCCATAAGCTCGTTCAACAGGCTTTGTGAAAAAATATAACAGCGTCCAGGACTGCTTTTAGTGTCCTGGTGGCCCAGAGGTAGCGTTCCCCGGTCACAATTATAAGTTCGTGGGCTCTAATCCTGGTGGGGTGAAGTGTTGATTATATGTAGAAATCTGCGTGCCTTATTAGGCTAATGAAATATATATCGATCCTCGTGTTTCAAAGCCTGATTTGGTAAAACGTTGCTCTGATCACTTAAGCGGCACGGGTGGTCCTAATTAGAGGTTCACAGCGTCATAAGCTCGTTCAACAGGCTTTGTGTGAAATATAACAGAGTCTCGGACTGCTTTTAGTGTCCTGGTGGCCCAGAGGTAGCGTTCCCCGGTCACAATTATAGGATCGTGGGTTCGAATCCTCGTGGGGTGAGGTGTTGATTATATGAAGTTGTGTGAGTGCTTTATTGGGCTAATGAAATATATATGGATTCTCGTCTTTCGAAGCCGGATTTGGTAAAACGTTGCTCTGATCACCTAAGCGGCAGGGGTGGCCCCCATTAGAGGTTCACGGCGCCATAAGCTCGTTCAACAGGCTTTGTGTGAAATTTAACAGTTTCTAGGACTGCTTTTAGTGTCCTGGTAGCCCAGAGGTAGCGTTCCCCGGTCACAATTATAAGATCGTGGATTCGAATCCTGGTGGGGTGAGATGTTGATTATATGTACAAATCTACGTGCTTTATTAGGCTAATGAAATAGATATGGATCCTTGTGTTTCGAAGCCGGATTTGGTAAAACGTTGCTCTGATCACTTAAGCGGCACGGGTGGTCCTAATTAGAGGTTCACAGCGTCATAAGCTCGTTCAACAGGCTTTGTGTGAAATATAACAGAGTCTATTACTGCTTTTAGTGTCCTGGTGGCCCAGAGGTAGCGTTCCCCGGTCACAATTATAAGATCGTGGGTTCGAATCCTGGTGGGGTGAGGTGTTGATTATATGAAGTAGTGTGCGTGCTTTATTGGGCAATTGAAATATATATTGATTCTCGTCTTTCGAAAACGGATTTGGTAAAACGTTGCTCTGATCACCTAAGCGGCAGGGGTGGCCCCCATTAGAGGTTCACGGCGCATTAAGCTTGTTCAACAGGCTTTGTGTGAAATATAACAGTTTCTACGACTGCTTTTAGTGTCCTGGTGGCCCAGAGGTAGCATTCCTCGGTCACAATTATAAGATCGTGGGTTCGAATCCTGGTGGGGTGAGGTGTTGAATATATGTAGAAGTGTGCCTGCTTCATTGGGCTAATGAAATAGATATGGATCCTCGTGTTTCGAAGCCGGATTTGGTAAAACGTTTTTCTGAAAACCTAAACGGCACTGGTGGTCCCCATTACAGGTTCACGGCGCCATAAGCTCGTTGAACAGGCTTTGTGTGAAATATAACAGAGTCTAAGACTGCTCTTAGTGTCCTGGTGGTCCACAGGTAGCATTCCCTGGTGATAATTATCAGATCTTGGGTTCGAATCCTGGTGGGGTGAGGTGTTGATTATATGTAGACGTCCGCGTGCTTTATTGGGCTATTGAAATATATATGGATCCTCGTGTTTCCAATCAGCATTTGTTAAAACGTTGCTCTGATCACCTGAGCGGCACGGGTGGTCCCCATTAGAGGTTCACAGTGCCATAAGCTCGTTGAACAGGCTTTGTGTGAAATATAACAGAGTCTAGGACTGCTTTTAGTGTCCTGGTGGCCCAGAGGTACCATTCCCCGGTCACAATTATAAGATCGTGGGTTCGAATCCTGGTGGGGTGAGGTGTTGATTATATGTAGAAATCCGCGTGCTTTATTAGGCTAATGAAATAGATATGAATCCTCGTGTTTCGAAGCCGGATTTGGTAAAACGTTGCTCTGATCACCTAAGCGGCACGGGTGGTCCCCATTAGAGGTTCACGGCGCCATAAGCTCGTTCAACAGGCTTTGTGTGAAATATAACAGAGTCTATGAGTGCTTTTATTGTCCTGGTGGTCCACAGGCAGCATTCCCTAGTCACAATTATCTGTTTTTGGGTTTGAATCCTGGTGGGGTGAGGTGTTGATTATATGTAGAAATCCGCGTGCTTTATTAGGCTAATGAAATAGATATGAATCCTCGTGTTTCGAAGCCGGATTTGGTAAAACGTTGCTCTGATCACCTAAGCGGCACGGCTTGTCCCCATTAGAGGTTCACGGCACCATAAGCTCATTGAACAGGCTTTGTGTGAAATATAACAGTCTAGGACAGATTTTACTGTCCTGGTGGCCCAGAGGTAGCGTTCTCCAGTCACAATTATAAGATCGTGGGTTTTAATCCTGGTGGGGTGAGGTGTTGATTATATGTAGAAGTGTGCGTGCTTTATTGGGCTAATGAACAGATATGATTTTCGTGTTTCGAAGCCGGATTTGGTAAAACGTTACTCTGAACAC
This sequence comes from Homarus americanus, assembly GCF_018991925.1. Classification (NCBI taxonomy): domain Eukaryota; kingdom Metazoa; phylum Arthropoda; class Malacostraca; order Decapoda; family Nephropidae; genus Homarus; species Homarus americanus. The sequence goes on from NW_024751471.1 coordinate 6,081, forward strand.
CTAAGTGGTACCTGTGGTCCCTATTACAGGTTCACGGTGCCATAAGCTCGTTGAACAGGCTTTGTGTGAAATATAACAGAGTCTAAGACTGCTTTTAGTGTCCTGGTGGCTCAGCGGTAGCGCTCCCCGGTCACAATTATAAGATCGTGGGTTCGAATCCTGGTGGGGTGCGGTGTTGATTATATGTAGAAGTTTGCGTGCTTTATTGGGCTAATGAAATATATATGGATCCTCGTGTTTCGAAGCCGGATTTGGTAAAACGTTGCTCTGATCACCTAAGTGGCACGGGTGGTCCCCATTAGAGGTTTACGGCGCCATAAGCTCATTGAACAGTCTTTGTGTGAAATATAGCAGAGTCTACGAATGCTTTTAGTGTCCTGGTGGCCCAGAGGTAGCATTCCCCGGCCACAATTATAAGATCGTGGGTTTAAATCATGGTGGGGTGAGGTGTTTATATGTAGAAATCCGCGTGCTTTATTGGGCTAATGAAATATATATGGATCCTTCTTGTTTCGTAGCCGCATTTGGTAAAACGTTGATCTGATCACCTAAGCGGCACGGGTGGTCCCCATTGAGTGTCTGACGCACCATGTTTCTCATTGAACAGGCTTTTTAGGTAAATATAGCAGTTCAGGGACTGCTACCGTCCTGGCGGAACAGAGGTAGCATTCTCCAGTCACAATTATAAGATCGTGGGCTTGAATCCTGGTGGGGTGAGGTGTTGATTATATGTAGAAGTGTGCGTGCTTTATTGGGCTAATGAAATAGATATGGATCCTCGTGTTTCGAAGCCGGATTTGGTAAAACGTTACTCTGAACACCTAAGCGGCACTGGTGGTCCCCATTACAGGTTCACACCGCCATAAGCTCGTTGAACAGGCTTTGTGTGAAATATAACAAAGTCTAGGACTGCTTTTATTGTCCTGGTGGCGCACAGGTAGCATTCCCTGGTCACAATTATCAGATTTTGGGTTCGAATCCTGGTGGGGTGAGGTGTTGATTATATGTAGAAGTCCGCATGCTTTATTGGGCTAAAGAAATATATATATATCCTCGTGTTTCGTAGCCGGATTTGGTTTAACGTTCCTCTGGTCACCAAGCGGCACGTGTGGTACCTATTAAAGGTTCACAGCGTCATAAGCTCGTTCAACAGGCTTTGTGTGAAATATAACAGAGTCTATTACTGCTTTTAGTGTCTTTGTGGCCCAGAGGTAGCGTTCCCCGGTCACAATTATAAGATCGTGGGTTCGAATCCTGGCGGGGTGAGGTGTTGATTATATGAAGTAGTGTGCGTGCTTTATTGGGCTAATGAAATATATATGGATTCTCGTCTTTCGAAGCAGGATTTGGTAAATCGTTGCTCTGATCACCTGAGCGGCACTGGTGGTCCCCATTAGAGGTTCACGGCGCCATAAGCTCGTTGAACAGGCTTTATGTGAAATATAACAGAGTCTAGGACTGCTTTTAGTGTCCTGGTAGCCCAGAGGTAGTGTTCATCTGTCACAATTATAAGATCGTGGGTTCGAATCCTGGTGGGGTGAGGTGTTGATTATATGTAGACGTCCGCGTGCTTTATTGGGCTAATGAAATATATATGGATCCTACGTGTTTCGATCAGCATTTGGTAAAACGTTGCTCTAATCACCTGAGCGGCACGGGTGGTCCCCATTAGAGGTTCACAGTGCCATAAGCTCGTTGAACAGGCTTTGTGTGAAATATAACAGCATCTAGGATTGCTTTTAGTGTCCTGGTGGCCCAGAGGTACCATTCCCCGGTCACAATTATAAGATCGTGGGTTCGAATGCTGGTGGGGTGAGGTGTTGATTATATGTAGAAATATGCGTGCTTTATTAGGCTAATGAAATATATATCGATCCTCGTGTTTCGAAGCGGGATTTGGTAAAACGTTGCTCTGATCATCTAAGCGGCACGGGTGGTCCCCATTAGAGGTTCACGGCACGATAAGCTCATTGAAAATAAGGCTTTGTGTGAAATATAACAGAGTCTAGGACTGCTTTTAGTGTCCTGGTGGCCCAGAGGTAGCGTTCCCCGGTCACAATTATAAGATCGTGGGCTCTAATCCTGGTGGGGTGAGGTGTTGATTATATGTCGAAATCTGCGTGCCTTATTAGGCTAATGAAATATATATCGATCCTCGTGTTTCAAAGCCTGATTTGGTAAAACGTTGCTCTTGATCACTTGCTTTGCACGGGTGGTCCCACTAGAGTGTTCACAGCGTCATAAGCTCGTTGAACAGGCTTTGTAGTGAAATATAACAGTGTTTTGACTGCTTATAGTGTCCTGGTGGCCCAGACTGGTAGTGTTCCCCAGTCACAATTATAAGATCTTGGGTTCAAATCCTGGTGGGGTGTGGTGTTGATTATATGTAGAAATCTGCGTGCCTTATTAGGATAATGAAATATATATCGATCCTCGTGTTTCGAAGCCGGATTTGGTAAAACGTTGCTCTGATCACCTAAGCGGCACGGGTGGTCCCCATTAGAGGTTCACGGAGCCATAAGCTCGCTCAACAGGTATGAAAAATATACGTTTAGACTGCTTAGTGTCCTGTGCTCCAGAGGTAGCGTTCCCCGGTCACAATTATAAGATCGTGGATTCGAATCCTGGTGGGGTGAGATGTTGATTATATGTACAAATCTACGTGCTTTATTAGGCTAATGAAATAGATATGGATCCTTGTGTTTCGAAGCCGGATTTGGTAAAACGTTGCTCTGATCACTTAAGCGGCACGGGTGGTCCTAATTAGAGGTTCACAGCGTCATAAGCTCGTTCAACAGGCTTTGTGTGAAATATAACAGAGTCTAGGACTGCTTTTAGTGTCCTGGTGGCCCAGAGGTAGCGTTCCCCGGTCACAATTATAAGATCGTGGTTTCGAATCCTGGTGGGGTGAGGTGTTGATTATATGAAGTAGTGTGAGTGCTTTATTGGGCTAATGAAATATATATGGATTCTCGTCTTTCGAAGCCGGATTTGATAAAACGTTGCTCTGATCACCTAAGCGGCAGGGGTGGCCCCCATTAGAGGTTCACGGCGCCATAAGGTCGTTCAACAGGCTTTGTGTGAAATTTAACAGTTTCTAGGACTGCTTTTAGTGTCCTGGTAGCCCAGAGGTAGCGTTCCCCGGTCACAATTATAAGATCGTGGATTCGAATCCTGGTGGGGTGAGATGTTGATTATATGTACAAATCTACGTGCTTTATTAGGCTAATGAAATAGATATGGATCCTCGTGTTTCGAAGCCGGATTTGGTAAAACGTTGCTCTGATCACTTAAGCGGCACGGGTGGTCCTAATTAGAGGTTCACAGCGTCATAAGCTCGTTCAACAGGCTTTATGTGAAATATAACAGAGTCTATTACTGCTTTTAGTGTCCTGGTGGCCCAGAGGTAGCGTTCCCCGGTCACAATTATAAGATCGTGGGTTCGAATCCTGGTGGGGTGAGGTGTTGATTATATGAAGTAGTGTGCGTGCTTTATTGGGCAAATGAAATATATATTGTTTCTCGTCTTTCGAAGCCGGATTTGGTAAAACGTTGCTTTGATCACCTACGCGGCAGGGGTGGCCCCCATTAGAGGTTCACGGCGCCATAAGCTTGTTCAACAGGCTTTGTGTGAAATATAACAGTTTCTACGACTGCTTTTAGTGTCCTGGTGGCCCAGAGGTAGCGTTCCCCGGTCACAATTATAAGATCGTGGGTTCGAATCCTGGTGGGGTGAGGTGTTGAATATATGTAGAAATGTGCCTGCTTTATTGGGCTAATGAAATAGATATGGATCCTCGTCTTTCGAAGCAGGATTTGGTAAATCGTTGCTTGATCACCTAAGCGGCAGGGGTGGCCCCCATTAGAGGTTCACGGCGCCATAAGCTCGTTCAAGAGGCTTTGTGTGAAATATAGCAGTGTCTAGGACTTCTTTTAGTGTCCTGGTAGCCCAGAGGTAGCGTTCCCCGGTCACAATTATAAGATCGTGGATTCGAATCCTGGTGGGGTGAGGTGTTGATTACATGTAGAAATCTGCGTGCATTATTAGGCTAATGAAATAGATATGGATCCTCGTGTTTCGAAGCCGGATTTGGTAAAACGTTACTCTGAAAACCTAAGCGGCACTGGTGGTCCCCATTACAGGTTCACGGTGCCATAAGCTCGTTGAACAGGCTTTGTGTGAAATATACCAGAGTCTAGGATTGCTTTTAGTGTCCTGGCCCAGGAGGTAAATGATTCCCGGTCACACTATAAAGATCGTGGGTTCGAATGCTGCGGGTGAGGTGTTGATTATATGTAGAAGTCCGCGTGCTTTATTGGGCTAATGAAATATATATGGATCCTCTTGTTTCGAAGCTGGATTTGGTAAAACGTTGCTCTGATCACCTAAGCGGTACGGGTGGTCCCCATTAGAGGTTCACGGCGCCATAAGCTCGTTGAAAAGGCTTTGTGTGAAATATACCAGAGTCTAGGACTGCTTTTATTGTCCTGGTGGCTCAGAGGTAGCGTTCCCCGGTCACAATTATAAGAAGATCGTGGGTTCGAATCCTGGTGGGGTGAGGTGTTGATTATATGTAGAAATCTGCGTGCCTTATTAGGCTAATGAAATGTATATCGATCCTCGTGTTTCAAAGCCTGATTTGGTAAAACGTTGCTCTGATCACTTAAGCGGCACGTGTGGTCCTAATTAGAGGTTCACAGCGTCATAAGCTCGTTGAACAGGCTTTGTGTGAAATATAACAGTGTTTTGGACTGCTTATAGTGTCCTGGTGGCCCAGACTAGTAGTGTTCCCCAGTCACAATTATAAGATCGTGGGTTCAAATCCTGGTGTGGTGTGGTGTTGATTATATGTAGAAGCCGTGTGCTTTATTAGCCAAATGAAATATATATGGATCCTCGTGTTTCGAAGCCGGATTTGGTAAAACGTTGCTCTGACCACCTAAGTGGCACGGGTGGCCCCCATTAGAGGTTCACGGAGCCATAAGCTCGTTCAACAGGCTTTGTGAAAAAATATAACAGCGTCTAGGACTGCTTTTAGTGTCCTGGTGGCCCAGAGTTAGCGTTCCCCCGGTCACAATTATAAGATCGTGGGCTCTAATCCTGGTGGGGTGAGGTGTTGATTATATGTAGAAATCTGCGTGCCTTATTAGGCTAATGAAATATATATCGATCCTCGTGTTTCAAAGCCTGATTTGGTAAAACGTTGCTCTGATCACTTAAGCGGCATGGGTGGTCCTAATTAGAGGTTCACAGCGTCATAAGCTCGTTCAACAGGCTTTGTGTGAAATATAACAGAGTCTAGGACTGCTTTTAGTGTCCTGGTGGCCCAGAGGTAGCGTTCCCCGGTCACAATTATAAGATCGTGGTTTCGAATCCTAGTGGGGTGAGGTGTTGATTATATGAAGTAGTGTGAGTGCTTTATTGGGCTAATGAAATATATATGGATTCTCGTCTTTCGAAGCCGGATTTGATAAAACGTTGCTCTGATCACCTAAGCGGCAGGGGTGGCCCCCATTAGAGGTTCACGGCGCCATAAGCTCGTTCAACAGGCTTTGTGTGAAATTTTACAGTTTCTAGGACTGCTTTTAGTGTCCTGGTAGCCCAGAGGTAGCGTTCCCCGGTCACAATTATAAGATCGTGGGTTCGAATCCTGGTGGGGTGAGGTGTTGAATATATGTAGAAGTGTGCGTGCTTTATTGGGCTAATGAAATAGATATGGATCCTCGTGTTTCGAAGCCGGATTTGGTAAAACGATTTTCTGAAAACCTAAGCGGCACTGGTGGTCCCCATTACAGGTTCACGGGGCCATAAGCTCGTTGAACAGGCTTTGTGTGAAATATAACAGAGTCTAAGACTGCTTTTAGTGTCCTGGTGGTCCACAGGTAGCATTCCCTGGTGACAATTATCAGATCTTGGGTTCGAATCCTGGTGGGGTGAGGTGTTGATTATATGTAGACGTCCGCGTGCTTTATTGGGCTAATGAAATATATGTGGATCCTCGTGTTTCCAATGAGCATTTGGTAAAACGTTGCTCTGATCACCTGAGCGGCACGGGTGGTCCCCATTAGAGGTTCACGGCGCCATAAGCTCGTTCAACAGGCTTTGTGTGAAATATAACAGAGTCTAGGACTGCTTTTCTTGTCATGGTGGTCCACAGGTAGCATTCCCTATTCACAATTATCAGTTTTTGGGTTTGAATCCTGGTGGGGTGAGGTGTTGATTATATGTAGACGTCCGCGTGCTTTATTGGGCTAATGAAATATATATGGATCCTTGGGTTTCGAAGCCGGATTTGGTTAAACGTTGCTCTGATCACCTAAGCGGCACGGGTGGTCCCCATTAGAGGTTCACAGTGCCATAAGCTCGTTGAACAGGCTTTGTGTGAAATATAACAGTGTTTTGGACTGCTTATAGTGTCCTGGTGGCCCAGACTGGTAGTGTTCCCCGGTCACAATTATAAGATCGTGGGTTCAAATCCTGGTGGGGTGAGGTGTTGATTATATGTAGAAGCCCGTGTGCTTTATTAGGCAAATGAAATATATATGGATCCTCGTGTTTCGAAGCCGGATTTGGTAAAACGTTGCTCTGACCACCTAAGTGGCACGGGTGGTCACCATTAGAGGTTCACGGCGCCATAAGCTCGTTGAACAGGCTTTGTGTGAAATATAACAGAGTCTAGGATTGCTTTTAGTGTCCTGGTGGCCCAGAGGTAGCGTTCCCCGGTCACAATTATAAGATCGTGGGTTCGAATCCTGGTGGGGTGAGTTGTTGATTATATGAAGAAGTTGCGTGCTTTATTGGGCTAATGAAATATATATGGATCCTCGTGTTTCGAAGCCGGATTTGGTAAAACGTTGCTCTGATCACCTAAGCGGCACGGGTTGTCCCCATTAGAGGTTCACGGAGCCATAAGCTCGTTCAACAGGCTTTGTGTAAAATATAACAGCGTTTAGGACTGCTTTTAGAGTCCTGGTGCCCCAGAGGTAGCGTTCCCCGGTCACAATTATAAGATCGTGGGTTCGAATCCTGGTGGGGTGAGGTGTTGATTATATGTAGAAATATGCGTGCTTTATTAGGCTAATAAAATATATATCGATCCTCATGTTTCGAAGCCGGATTTGGTAAAACGTTGCTCTGATCACCTAAGCGGCACGGGTTGTCCCCATTAGAGGTTCACGGCACCATAAGCTCATTGAACAGGTTTTGTGTGAAATATAACAGAGTCTTGGACTGCTTATAGTGTCCAGGTGGCCCAGACTGGTAGCCTTCCCCGGTCACAATTATAAGATCGTGGGTTCAAATCCTGGTGGGGTGAGGTGTTGATTATATGTAGAAATCTGCGTGCATTATTAGGCTAATGAAATAGATATGGATCCTCGTGTTTCGAAGCCGGATTTGGTAAAACGTTACTCTGAACACCTGAGCGGCACTGGTGGTCCCCATTAGAGGTTCACGGCACCATAAGCTCGTTGAACAGGCTTTATGTGAAATATAACAGAGAATAGGACTGCTTTTAGTGTCCTGGTGGCCCAGAGGTAGCGTTCCCCTGTCACAATTATAAGATCGTGGGTTCGAATCCTGGTGGGGTGAGGTGTTGATTATATGTAGAAGTGTGCGTGCTCTATTGGGCTAATGAAATAGATATGGATCCTCATGTTTCGAAGCCGGATTTGGTAAAACGTTACTCTGAACATCTAAACGTCACGGGTGGTCCCCATTACAGGTTCACGGCGCCATAAGCTCGTTGAACAGGCTTTGTGTGAAATATAACAGAGTCTAGGACTGCTTTTAGTGTCCTGGTGGTCCACAGGTAGCATTCCCTGGTGACAATTATCAGATCTTGGGTTCGAATCCTGGTGGGGTGAGGTGTTGATTATATGTAGACGTCGGCGTGCTTTATTGGGCTAATGAAATATATATGGATCCTACGTGTTTCGATCAGCATTTGGTAAAACGTTGCTCTAATCACCTGAGCGGCACAGGTGGTCCCCATTAGAGGTTCACAGTGCCATAAGCTCGTTGAACAGGCTTTGTGTGAAATATAACAGCATCTAGGATTGCTTTTAGTGTCCTGGTGGCCCAGAGGTACCATTCCCCGGTCACAATTATAAGATCGTGGGTTCGAATGCTGGTGGGGTGAGGTGTTGATTATATGTAGAAATATGCGTGCTTTATTAGGCTAATGAAATATATATCGATCCTCGTGTTTTAAAAAACTTCAGTTTGGTAAACATTGCTCTGACGATCCTTAGTATCGCTTTTGGTGGTCTATTCCTGAAAGTTCATAAAGCTCGTTCTAACGGGCTTTTCATCCAACAGAATCTGGACTCTTTTCTTGTCATGTAGTGGTCACAGGTAGCATTCCCTATTCTGATATCAGTTTTAGTTTGAATCTGGTGGGGTGAAAGTGTTGATTATGTAGAAATCGCGTGCTTTATTCGCTAATGAAGCCAAATCACTGGATCTGATGTTTGACGGTTGGTGGCTCCGATACTTTTGAACACTAAGCACTGGTGAGTCTTCAGTTCTCTAATGAAATATAACCAGAGTCTGAATTTTTAGTGTCCTGTGGCCCAGAGAGTGGCGTTCCCCAGTCTGATGCTCTAGATCGTGGGTTTGAATCCTGGTGCAGGGGTGAGGGTGTTGATTATGTGTAGAAATTCGTATGCCTTCAGTTAATGGGAAATAGATATGAATCCTAGTGTTTCGAAGCCGGATTTGGTAAAACGTTGCTCTGATCACCTAAGCGGCACGGGTGGTCCCCATTAGAGGTTCACGGCGCCATAAGCTCGTTCAACAGGCTTTGTGTGAAATATAGCAGAGTCTAGGACTGCTTTTATTGTCATGGTGGTCCACAGGTAGCATTCCCTAGTCACAATTATCAATTTTTGGGTTTGAATCCTGGTGGGGTGAGGTGTTGATTATATGTAGACGTCCGCGTGCTTTATTGGGCTAATGAAGTATATATGGATCCTTGGGTTTCGAAGCCGGATTTGCTTAAACGTTGCTCTAATCACCTAAGCGGCACGGGTGGTCCCCATTAGAGGTTCACAGTGCCATAAGCTCGTTGAACAGGCTTTGTGTGAAATATAACAGTCTTTTGGACTGCTTATAGTGTCCTGGTGGCCCAGACTGGTAGTGTTCCCCGGTCACAATTATAAGATCGTGGGTTCAAATCCTGGTGGGGTGAGGTGTTGCTTATATGTAGAAGCCCGTGTGCTTTATTAGGCAAATGAAATATATATGGATCCTCGTGTTTCGAAGCCGGATTTGGTAAAACGTTGCTCTGACCACCTAAGTGGCACGGGTGGTCCCCATTTGAGGTTCACGGAGCCATAAGCTCGTTCAACAGGCTTTGTGTAAAATATAACAGCGTCTAGGACTGCTTTTAGTGTCCTGGTGGCCAAGAGGTAGCGTTCCCCGGTCACAATTATAAGATCGTGGGTTCGAATCTTGGTGGGGTGAGGTGTTGATTATATGTAGAAATATGCGTGCTTTTTTGGGCTAATGAAATATATATCGATCCTCGTGTTTCGAAGCCGGATTTGGTAAAACGTTGCTCTGATCACCTAAGCGGCACGGGTTGTCCCCATTAGAGGTTCACGGCACCATAAGCTCATTGAACAGGCTTTGTGTGAAATAAAACAGAGTCTAGGACTGCTTTTACTGTCCTGGTGGCCCAGAGGTAGCGTTCTCCAGTCACAATTATAAGATCGTGGGTTTGAATCCTGGTGGGGTGAGGTGTTGATTATATGTAGAAGTGTGCGTGCTTTATGGGCTAATGAAATAGATATAGATCCTCGTGTTTCGAAGCCGGATTTGGTAAAACGTTACTCTGAACACCTAAGCGGCACTGGTGGTCCTCATTACAGGTTCACGGCGCCATAAGCTCGTTGAACAGGCTTTGTGTGAAATATAACAGAGTCTAGGACTGATTTTAGTGTCCTGGTGGCCCAGAGGTAGCGTTCCCCGGTCACAATTATAAGATCGTGGGTTCGAATCCTGGTGGGGTGAGGTGTTGATTATATGTAGAAGTGTGCGTGCTTTATTGGGTTAATGAAATAGATATGAATCCTAGTGTTTCGAAGCCGGATTTGATAAAACGTTGCTCTGATCACCTAAGCAGCACGGATGGTCCCCATTAGAGGTTCACGGCGCCATAAGCTCGTTCAACAGGCTTTGTGTGAAATATAACAAAGTCTAGGACTGTTTTTATTGTCATGGTGGTCCACAGGTAGCATTCCCGAATCACAATTATCAGTTTTTGGGTTTGAATCCTGGTGGGGTGAGGTGTTGATTATATGTAGACGTCCGCGTGCTTTATTGGGCTAATGAAATATATATGGATCCTTGGGTTTCGAAGCCGGATTTGGTTAAACGTTGCTCTGATCACCTAAGCGGCACGGGTGGTCCCCATTAGAGGTTCACAGTGCCATAAGCTCGTTGAACAGGCTTTGTGTGAAATATAACAGAGTCTAGGACTGCTTTTAGTGTCCTGGTGGCTCAGAGGTAGCGTTCTCCAGTCACAATTCTTTCGAATCAGTGGGTTTGAATCTAGTAGAGGTGAGTGTTGATTCCTATAGAAGTGTGCATGGCACTGTTGGGCTTATAGAAATGGATCCCTCGTGTTTCCGAAGCGGGATTTGGTAAAACGTTGCTCTGAACACCTAAGCGGCACTGGTGGTCCCCAGTAGAGGTTCACGGCGCCATAAGCTCGTTGAACAGGCTTTGTGTGAAATATAACAGAGTCTAGGACTGCTTTTACTGTCCTGGTGGTCCACAGGTAGCATTCCCTGGTCGCAATTATCAGATTTTGGGTTTGAATCCTGGTGGGGTGAGGTGTTGATTATATAGAGACGTCCGCGTGCTTTATTGGGCTAATGAAATATATATGGATCCTCATGTTTCGAAGCCGGATTTGGTTAAACGTTGCTCTGATCACCTAAGCGGCAGGGGTGGCCCCCATTATAGGTTCACGGTGCCATAAGCTCATTCAACAGGCTTTGTGTGAAATATAACAGAGTCTAGGACTGCTTTTATTGTCCTGGTGGCCCAGAGGTAGCATTCTCCGGTCACAATTATAAGATCGTGGGTTCATATCCTGGTGGGGTGAGGTGTTGAATATATGTAGAAGTCCGCATGCATTATTGGGCTAAAGAAATATATATGGATCCTCGTGTTTCGTAGCCTGATTTGGTAAAACGTTCCTCTGGTCACCAAGCGGCACGTGTGGTACCTATTAAATGTTCACGGCGCCATAAGCTCGCTGAACAGGCTTTGTGTGAAATATAACAGAGTCTAGGACTGCTTTTAGTGTCCTGGTGGCCCATAGGTAGCATTCCCTGGTCAGAATTATAAGATTTTGGGTTTGACTCCTGGTGGGGTGAGGTGTTGATTGTATGTGGAAGTCTGCGTGGTGTATTGGGCTAATGAAATATATATGGATCCTCCTCTTTCGAAGCCGGATTTGGTAAAACGTTACTCTGATCACCTAAGCGGCACGGGTGGTCCCCATTAGAGGTTCACACCGCCATAAGCTCGTTGAACAGGCTTTGTGTGAAATATATCAGCGTCTAGGACTGCTTTAAGTGTCCTGGTGGCCCAGAGGTAGCGTTCCCCGGTCACAATTATAAGATCGTGGGTTCGAATCCTGGTGGGGTGAGGTGTTGATTATATGTAAAAAATCTGCGTGTCTTATTAGGCTAATGAAATATATATCGATCCTCGTGTTTCGAAGCCTGATTTTTTTAAAACGTTGCTCTGATCACTTAAGCGGCACGGATGGTCCCCATTAGAGGTTCACGGAGCCCTAAGCTCATTGAACAGGCTTTGTGTGAAATATAACAGAGTCTAGGACTGCTTTTAGTGTTCTGGTGGCCCAGAGGTAGCGTTCTCCAGTCACAATTATAAGATCGTGGGTTTGAATCCTGGTGGGGTGAGGTGTTGATTATATGTAGAAGTGTGCATGCTTTATTGGGCTTATGAAATATATATGGATCCTCGTGTTTCGAAGCCGGATTTGGTAAAACGTTGCTCTGAAATCCTAAGCGGCACTGGTGGTCCCCAGTAGAGGTTCACGGCGCCATAAGCTCGTTGAACAGGCTTTGTGTGAAATATAACAGAGTCTAGGACTGCTTTTAGTGTCCTGGTGGTCCACAGGTAGCATTCCCTGGTCGCAATTATCAGATTTTGGGTTTGAATCCTGGTGGGGTGAGGTGTTGATTATATAGAGACGTCCGCGTGCTTTATTGGGCTAATGAAATATATATGGATCCTCATGTTTCGAAGCCGGATTTGGTTAAACGTTGCTCTGATCACCTAAGCGGCAGGGGTGGCCCCCATTATAGGTTCACGGCGCCATAAGCTCATTCAACAGGCTTTGTGTGAAATATAACAGAGTCTAGGACTGCTTTTATTGTCCTGGTGGCCCAGAGGTAGCATTCTCCGGTCACAATTATAAGATCGTGGGTTCATATCCTGGTGGGGTGAGGTGTTGATATATGTAGAAGTCCGCATGCTTTATTGGGCTAAAGAAATATATATGGATCCTCGTGTTTCGTAGCCGGATTTGTAAAACGTTCCTCTGGTCACCAAAGCGGCACGTGTGGTACCTATTAAATGTTCACGGCGCCATAAGCTCGTTGAACAGGCTTTGTGTGAAATATAACAGAGTCTAGGACTGCTTTTAGTGTCCTGGTGGCCCAGAGGTAGCATTCCCTGGTCAGAATTATAAGATTTTGGGTTTGACTCCTGGTGGGGTGAGGTGTTGATTGTATGTGGAAGTCTGCGTGGTGTATTGGGCTAATGAAATATATATGGATCCTCCTCTTTCGAAGCCGGATTTGGTAAAACGTTACTCTGATCACCTAAGCGGCACGGGTGGTCCCCATTAGAGTTCACACCGCCATAAGCTCGTTGAACAGGCTTTGTGTGAAATATATCAGCGTCTAGGACTGCTTTTAGTGTCCTGGTGGCCCAGAGGTAGCGTTCCCCGGTCACAATTATAAGATCGTGGGTTCGAATCCTGGTGGGGTGAGGTGTTGATTATATGTAAAAAATCTGCGTGTCTTATTAGGCTAATGAAATATATATCGATCCTCGTGTTTCGAAGCCTGATTTATTTAAAACGTTGCTCTGATCACTTAAGCGGCACGGATGGTCCCCATTAGAGGTTCACGGAGTCCTAAGCTCATTGAACAGGCTTTGTGTGAAATATAACAGAGTCTAGGACTGCTTTTAGTGTCCTGGTGGCCCAGAGGTAGCATTCCCTGGTCACAATTATAAGCTTTTGGGTTTGAATCCTGCTGGGGTGAGGTGTTGATTATATGTAGAAGTCCGTGTGCTTTTTTGGGCTACTGAAATATATATGGATCCTCGTTTTTCGAAACCGGATTTGGTAAACGTTGCTCTGATCACTTAAGCGGCACGGGTGGTCCCCATTAGAAGTTCACGGCGCCATAAGCTCGTTCAACAGGCTTTGTGTGAAATATAACAGCGTTCTAGGACTGCTTTCTGTGTCCTGGTGGCCCAGAGGTAGCGTTTCCCGGTCACAATTATAAGATCATGGGTTTGAATCCTGGTGGGGTGAGGTGTTGATTATATTTAGAAGTCCGCGTTCTTTATTGGGCTAATGTAATATACATGGGTCCTCGTGTTTCGAAGCCGGATTTGGTAAAACGTTGCTCTGATCACCTAAGCGGCACGGGTGGTCCCCATTAGAGGTTCACACCGTCATAAGCTCGTTGAACAGGCTTTGTGTGAAATATAGCAGAGTCAAGGACTTCTTTTATTGTCCTGGTAGCCCAGAGGCAGCCTTCCCCGGTCACAATTATAAGATCGTGGGTTCGAATTCTGGTGGGGTGAGGTGTTGATTATATGTAGAAGCCCGCGTGCTTTATTGGGCTAATGAAATATATATGGATCCTCGTGTTTCGAAGCCGGATTTGGTAAAACGTTGCTCTGAAACCCTAAGTGGCACTGGTGGTCCCCATTAGAGCTTCATGGCGCCATAAGCTCGTTGAACAAGCTTTGTGTGAAATATAACAGAGTCTAGGACTGCTTTTAGTCTCCTGGTGGCCCAGAGGTAGCGTTTCCCGGTCACAATTATAAGATTGTGGGTTCGAATCCTGGTGGGGTGAGGTGTTGATTATATGTAGAAGTCCGCGTGCTTTATTGGGCTAATGAAATATATATGGATCCTCGTGTTTCGAAGCCGGGTTTGGTAAAACGTTGCTCTGAACACCTAAGCGGCAATGGTGGTCCCCAGTAGAGGATCACGGCTCCATAAGCTCGTTGAACAGGCTTTGCGTGAAATGTAACAGAGTCTAGGACTGCTTTTAGTGTCCTGGTGGTCCACAGGTAGCGTTCCCTGGTCACAATTATAAGAGTTTGGGTTTGAATCTCGGTGGGGTGAGGTGTTGATTATATGTAGAAGTCAGCGTGCTTTATTGGGCTAATGAAATATATATGGATCCTCGTTTTTCGAAGCCGGATTTGGTAAAACGTTGCTCTGATCACCTAAGTGGCACGGGTGGTCCCCATTTGAGGTTCACGGCGCCATAAGCTCGTTCAACAGGCTTTGTGTGAAATATAACAGAGTCTAGGACTGCTTTTAGTGTCCTGGTGGCCCAGAGGTAGCGTTCCCCGGTCACAATTATAAGATCGTGGGCTCGAATCCTGGTGGGGTGAGGTTTTGATTATATGTAGTGTTACAAACCCCTCCACATAGCACTACGAACCACGCCATCTATTGTCCTGATCTACCTACCCAGCACCACGAGCAACGCCATCTAGGGACGAGACACGAGTATGACTCGTCTTAGTTAACACTCCGGGGTTTCCCTTCTCCATATCCTGGTTGTTGCGTCACTTCCTCCAAGTCTTCTTTGTGAGCTCCAATTCGAGGAGAGGGACTTGGCTCTGGGAAGTGACCACAGGATCATCTATCCTCTAAACCTACGGCGCAGTGACTACCTACCGTCTTCTACAATACTCAGCCTTACTCGTCAGCCCTCTCAGCTCCTCACTTAAGTATTTGTAATCTTGTATTGCCTCCCCCACGTCCACTTGCTTCAAGATTGTTTTATGTTTTATTATTATGTACATACTGTTAATGTTTAGGTTATGTTTGGTTAAGGGTAATTTAATAGCTGAATATTTTGTTAAGGGATTTATGGTACTTCATTATACACAACAAAAGCTCTCATCCTTTGTCTACCCATTTATAGTCCGATTGTCTTTGTTTGTTTTTTTTGTTACCTGTTGGGATCTGGGTAGACGTTTAACTATATTATAAATCCCCAACTCGTAACAAATGGCGACCGTGACAGGACACGACCTTAAGTACCATATTACTTCCTCCCTTGTTACTCAGTGTTAATTATTCCTCCCAGTCACTTCTGTTCACAATTGCTTTACGGTGGTTTAAAGTTTCCTTCATATGTGTGTGCATATATTGGTATTACCGTACAGTAAGCGTGACAGACGTAGGATATTAGGTTCCAAGTGTCATAAGGCTTACCTGTTATTACACGTGGCAGTCGTGTAGTAAGTCTTATCGAGTGTAGGGAAGAATCCGGATCTGTTTAATGCCGTACCCTCTCTCCAGAGTAGGCTGTTCAATAGTCACTAGTTTAGGGTGAAGTGATATCTTGGGATGCCCTGCTCTACCAGGACCCCATAATTATAAAGCCTCAATTATTGTTCTTCTCATTATCTCTTTCAGGATCAATCATACCATTATCAGGGTTGTTAATCCGGATCTTTATACTAATGCCCTAATACGCCCTTCCTCTTTAAAGTATCTCGGGGTTGTTAATCCGGATCTTTATATAAATGCAGTAATACGCCCTTCCTCTTTCAAGTATCTCAGGGTTGTTAATCCGGATCTTTATATTAATGCCGTTATACGCCCTTCCCCTTTCAAGTCCCTTATCTAAGGATATTCTCAGAAGAACAATATTCATAAGTGTAATTTCCCTAGGTATAACTTGGGTAGTTTCCGGGACTTTCTGGTTATCCACTGCCGTGATATTTTCTAGGGTAATCCACTTATCTTTTGACCATTAATTAATTTATCTAGGTTTTCTTAATGGCCACCTCAGGATTTGTTAAACTTGGTAGTCCTGGAGGAGTGGAAGAGCAAGATACCATTTCACATTTTGAAGCATGTGGAGGAGCGTGGGGAGGTTAATTTAGGACGTGCGGCTGAGCTGGCTGATGTGTACGCCTTGCTGGTGGAGTCACTGTGCCGTAGGGAACGTGGTACTTCCCGACATGTTAGGTCCTCTGATGATGATAACCTTGGGGGCGTGAGTGGTAGGTCGAAAGGTCCCACACCTACCCCTCCTGATGCAACCAAGTTTACTTGTTCTTACTGTAAAAACCCAGGCCATACGATCCAGACTTGTAAACACCCAAAGTGTAGAATTGCTAAAAGTAGTTCCCTGGATCCCAAATCCAAACCAATAGCAAACCCCAATGTGGAAAGGCCCCATCAGGATCTCTTCTCTTCATTCACCTATGAGGGAAAAATTTCAATCATAGAGGGGTCTCGTTCTTTCCCTATTCGTATACTACGTGATACGGGCGCAGCACAATCTATCCTCCCGTTTAACGTCATTCCTGATATATCTACCGCATTTATTAATGAGAGTGTTCTAATTTCAGATCTCTCATCCCATTCTTCCTATCCTTTAGCTAAAGTGCACCTCCAATGTCCCTTGATTACTGGGGAAGTGCAAATAGCCATTAGGAAAGATCTATTGCCTGTGAGCGGCATTCATTTATTATTGGGTAATGACTTGGCAGGAGATCTAGTGGTTCCCAACATAAAGACAGTCGACTCTCCATTACCTGTCAACTCCACCACTGACCTTGAAGAAACTATTCCTCACCTTTTCCCATCTTGTGCTGTCACCCGGTCACAGAGTGTGCGAAATGGGCCCTCTTTATCTAAAACCACCTCCAATATCTTACTACCCACAGAAGATCTGTACAATAAGACCATTAGTAAGGATGAGCTCATTACAGCCCAACAATCTGATCCATCTTTGTTCAAACAGGTGATGAAAAACCCCAGTGGGGACCATTGTACATCTTCGGCTTACCACCCACCGTCCCAAGGTTGCTTGGAACTGTTCCATCAAAACTTTCAAGTCGATGCTAATAAACTATCTCCCCTCAACTATATAGTCCATACTCCTGATCGCAGAAAAGATTCACAACTTGTTCACATTAATCTCATGAAACTTTACCATTCCAGGCAGTCAGAGGAAGACATCCCAGAGGCTATAAGTCAACCTGTATTGCATACGGTTTTGTCAGGGCCGGAGCTGGAGACAGATGACATGGACCTATTGGAGAATTTAGACTTCCCTCTACCTAAAGAAAACCCTGCTAAAAGTCACATACTCAACAACTTGGATGAGTATTTTTCTGTTCTGAACCCATCTCAAGCAAAAGATCTCACTAAGTTATTATCAACATTTCCTAAAGTCACGTCAGACCTCCCAGGGTTTTGCAATATACTTAAACATGATATTAAGCTAATCTCAGATGATGTACAGCCATTAGGCAATCAGCTTCTCATTAAATCACAAAAAGGGAATTATGAAAAAGGAGAATTAGATTTTTTGTTAAAACATAATAGCCAGGCCTAGTACCTCCCCCTGGGCTTCACCTTGCCTTCTCATTCCAAGGCGATGGCACTGGAACATATTACCCGATTATCGTAAAAGTGAACCAGGTCACTGTCTCCATTCCTACCCTTTACCTTTGATTGAAGATATAATAGACAGCATAGGCTGTTCAGGCTATCAGTACGGTGGACTTATTGAAGGATATTATCAAGTGGGACTCTGGATAGGGCAAAAAATAATCTCGGCATTTATAACTCCATTTGGTCTTTTTCAATATTTGGTTATAGCGTTTGGCTTTTCTAATGCTCCGGCCACATTCCAGAGAGCAATCAATCACCTGATTCAGGACCTAGGTAGGACGTTCGCCTACCTGGATGACCTGGTGGTGGTGTCGGACGGCTGGGACGAACATCTGGTGCATTTGGAGATACTGTTCGCACGACTGCAAGAGACTGGATTCACCATAAACCTGGCTAAATCTGCTTTTGGCCGGGCCTCAGTGACTTACCTGGGACATATCATTGGGCATGGTATGGTGAGACCCAAGGACGCAAACGTTAAAGCCATCTTGTCCTTCCCCACTCCAAGGACGAGGAAGGAACTCATGCGCTTCCTGGGGATGTGCGGCTACTACCGTCGGTTCTGCAGTAACTTCTCCAGCGTGGCCGGACCCCTCACAGACCTTACCAGTTCTGCGGTCCCTTACATCTGGTACCAGAGGTGCGACCAGTCTTTCCACCGCCTCAAAGCCTTCCTTGCCTCCAAGCCTGTAGTCCACCCCCCTGACTACACCTCGTCCTTCCATCTGCAAATCGACGCTAGTGGTGTCGGAGTGGGGGCTGTGCTCCTACAACCCGACCCAACCACTGATGTCCTTCACCCTGTGGCATACTACTCCGCCAAGTTGAAAAAACATCAGACCAACTACTCGACCATAGAGAAGGAGGCCCTGGATCTGGTGTTGGCGATAAAGAAGTTTGAATGTTACCTCCAGTCTTGCCCACAAACAACCCTAGTCTTCACCGACCATAACCCACTCACGTTCATCCAAACCAACACGACCTCCAACCAGCGAATCCTCCGCTGGGCTCTCCTCACCCAGCCCTATAATCTACAAGTCCGGCACATAAAGGGGGTGGACAACCTGATTGTAGACTCCTTATCCCGAGCTCCAGTGGAAATGCAGCAGCTACTCTCCAGACGCACCAGGTGATCACCTCCTTCGCGCCCGCGCTACGGAGGTCTTTGGAGGGGGGGTGTGTTACGAACCCCTCCACCCAGCACTACGAACCACGCCATCTATTGTCCTGATCAACCTACCCAGCATCACGAGCAACGCCATCTAGGGACGAGACACGAGTATGACTCGTCTTAGTTAACACTCCGGGATTTCCCTTCTCCATATCCTGGTTGTTGCGTCACTTCCTCCAAGTCTTCTTTGTGAGCTCCAATTCGAGGAGAGGGACTTGGCTCTGGGAAGTGACCACAGGATCATCTATCCTCTAAACCTACGGCGCAGTAACTAACTACCGTCTTCTACAATACTCAGCCTTACTCGTCAGCCATCTCAGCTCTTCACTTAAGTATTTGTAATCTTGTATTGCCTCCCCCACGTCCACTTGCTTCAAGATTGTTTTATGTTTTATTATTATGTATATACTGTTAATGTTTAGGTTAAGTTTGGTTAAGGGTAATTTAATAGCTGAATATTTTGTTAAGGGATTTATGGTACTGTATTTTACACAACAAAAGCTCTCATCCTTTGTCTACCCATTTATAGTCCGATTGTCTTTGTTTTTGTTTTTTTGTTACCTGTTGGGATCTGGGTAGATGTTTAACTATATTATAATTCCCCAACTCGTAACAGTAGAAATCTGCGTGATTTATTAGGCGAATGAAATATATATCGATCCTCGTGTTAAGAAGCCGGATTTGGTAAAACGTTGCTCTGAACACCTAAGCGGCACTGGTGGTCCCCAGTAGAGGTTCACGGCGCCATAAGCTCGTTGAACAGGTTTTGCGTGAAATATAACAGAGTCTAGGACTGCATTTAGTGTCCTGGTGGTCCACAGGTAGCGTTCCCTATTCACAATTATACGATTTTGGGTTTGAATCCTGCTGGGGTGAGGTGTTGATTATATTTTCGAAGTCCGCGTGCTTTATTGGGCTAATGAAGTATACATGGATCCTCGTGTTTCGAAGCCGGATTTGGTAAGACGCTGCTCTGATCACCTAAGCGGCACGGGTGGTCCCCATTAGAGGTTCACACCGTCATAAGCTCGTTGAACTGGCTTTGTGTGAAATGTAACAGAGTCTCATAAGATCGTGTGTTCGAATCCTGGTGGGGTGCAGTGTTGATTATATGTAGAAGCCCGTGTGATTATTGGGCAATTGAAATATATATGGATCCTCGTGTTTCGAAGCCGGATTTGGTAAAACGTTGCTCTGAACACCTAAACGGCACTGGTGGTCCCCAGTAGAGGTTCACGGCGCCATAAGCTCATTGAACAGGCTTTGCGTGAAATGTAACAGAGTCTAGGACTGCTTTTAGTGTCCTGGTGGCCCAGAGGTAGTGTTCCCCGGTCACAATTATAAGATCTTGGGTTCGAATCCTGTTGGGGTGAGGTGTTGATTATATGTAGATGTCAGCGTGCTTTATTGGGCTAATGAAATATATATGGATCCTCGTGTTTCCAATCCGCATTTGTTAAAATGTTGCTCTTATCACCTGAGCGGCACGGGTGGTCCCCATAAGAGGTTCACAGTGCCATAAGCTCGTTGAACAGGCTTTGTGTGAAATATAACAGAGTCTAGGACTGCTTATAGTGTCCTGGTGGCCCAGACTGGTAGTGTTCCCCGGTCACAATTATAAGATCGTGGGTTGAAATCCTGGTGGGGTGAGGTGTTGATTATATGTAGAAATATGCGTGCTTTATTAGGCTAATGAAATATATATCGATAATCGTATTTCGAAGCCGGATTTGGTAAAACGTTTCTCTGATCACCTAAGTGGCACGGGTGGTCCCCATTAGAGGTTCACGGCACCATAAGCTCATTGAACATGAGGCTTTGTGTGAAATATAACAGAGTCTAGGACTGCTTTTAGTGTCCTGGTGGCCCAGAAGTAGCGTTCCCCGGTCACAATTATAAGATCGTGGGTTCGAATCCTGGTGGGGTGAGGTGTTGATTATATGTAGAAGTGTGCTTGCTTTATTGGGCTAATGAAATAGATATGGATCCTCGTGTTTCGAAGCCGGATTTGGTTAAACGTTGCTCTGATCACCTAAGCGGCAGGGGTGGCCCCCATTAGAGGTTCACGGCGCCATAAGTTCGTTCAACAGGCTTTGTGTGAAATATAACAGTGTCTTGGACTGCTTATAGTGTCTTGGTGGCCCAGACTGGTAGTGTTCCCAGGTCACAATTATAAGATCATGGGTTCAAATCCTGGTGGGGTGAGGTGTTGATTATATTTAGAAGTGTGCGTGCTTTATTGGGTTAATGAAATAGATATGGATCCTCGTATTTCGAAGCCGGATTTGGTAAAACGTTGCTCTGATCACCTAAGCGGCACGGGTGGTCCCCATTAGAGGTTCACGGCCCCATAAGCTCATTCAACAGGCTTTGTGTGAAATATAACAGAGTCTAGGACTGCTTTTATTGTCCTGGTGGTCCACAGGTAGCATTCCCTGGTCACAATTATCAGATTTTGGGTTTGAATCCTGGTGGGGTGAGGTGTTGATTATATGTAGACGTCCGCGTGCTTTATTGGGCTAATGAAATATATATGGATCCTTGGGTTTCGAAGCCTGATTTGGTTAAACGTTGCTCTGATCACCTAAGCGGCACGGGTGGTCCCCATTACAGGTTCACAGTGCCATAAGCTCGTTGAACAGGCATTGTGTGAAATA
>NW_024751472.1:0-11286 GCF_018991925.1 Homarus americanus
TGAGGACGGGAGATGTAGACACCAGCCCCGGCCCTACCTGTAGCGGGGTCAACAGAACCATCAGTGTAGAGGACGACCCTACCTGGGGACCAGTGAGCGATCCTGGAGAGGTGGTATTTGCGGAGAATAACAGGGTTCACCTGGGATTTCGGGAGCGGTCCACCGAGGGCAATCACTTCAGGTTGAAAATCCAGCCAGGGAGAAGGAGACGAACCAACAGCAGGGGTGACAACAATATCAGGCAGGAGGTCGTGTTCCTGAAGGGCTCGGATGAGTGACCCTCGCCACTGTCTTCTAGATGGAGGTCGGTCTCGAACAGCAGTAGTCAAGTTGGTTTGGAAATAGTTGCCCCTAGGATCCCGTAGAATGGAAACGGCAGTTTTTAGGTAAAACTCCTGGACACGATCCTGTAAGGGGGAAAGACCAAGTTCGTTATATAGAGAAGTAGAGCGTGTCCACTGAGGAGCCCCAAGGATGATACGAGCAGCTTTCCTCTGGATAACTTCGAGACGGTTGACAGCAGTCCGACTAATGTTGACGAGGGCAGGGGCGGCGTAGTCGACACAGGAACGGACAAAAGACTTGTACATGGTGAGAAGTACAGGGATGCTGGCACCAAGGGGAGCGAGACGCCGAAAACATATGTCTCGAAGATAGCGGACTTCAGGGATCTGACAACGTGTGCGAGTTACATACACACCCAGGTATTTTGTCTCATTAACCCAGTCCAAGGGCGTTCCTGATAAGAAAAGGGGTGGAGGTACAACACGACCGTGCCACATGGCTTTTGTTTTCGCAGTTGAAAGAAGGAAACCAAGTGAATCACACTCTCTGGAGACCAGATCAAGGGCTTCCTGCATGCTGAGGTAGTCAGGGGCTTGGAGGAGGACATCATCGGCATATCCTGAGTGGACAACTTCTGTCGGCCACGGGAGTGTTAGAAACAGGTGGACTGCTTAGGAGGTGCGGGTTCATTTCTTGAACCATGAACCTTCAAGGCGATCCATTGTAGAAGTCTCCCTTTAACCCCTAACCGTGCAAGTTCAGCTAAAATGAGGGCAGGCTGAGCCGTATCAAAGGCTCCCTTGATATCAAGGAAGACGGAGACGCGGGCAGTCTGATTGCAATAAAAGGAAGCAATGGAGTGTGCTGTGCTGCGATGTTGAATGAAACCATTGAGGAGTTGTGGAAGCCGCCTATGGTGTGAAGAAGGCGACGATGGAGTATCCTCTCCATCATCTTGCAAACACAGGAGGTAAGACTAATGGGTCGATATTTCCCAGGATCTCCCGGCTTAGGGATGGGGATAATAGTGGCATTTTTCCAGTTGGACAGAAGAACCCCATGTTCATAAGACATATTGTAGAGAGCAAGCAAGGGGCCGTTAGGAATATTAGTACAGGCGTTGAGGACGGAGTAGGTTATCTGATCATCCCCAGGAGAGGTGTCTTTTCTAGAGCGACGAGCACTGTCAAGCTCGAACTGTGTGATGGGATGATCAGTGGGGGCAGGGGAGGTAAG
The DNA here is from genome assembly GCF_018991925.1 of Homarus americanus. Taxonomy (NCBI): domain Eukaryota; kingdom Metazoa; phylum Arthropoda; class Malacostraca; order Decapoda; family Nephropidae; genus Homarus; species Homarus americanus. The sequence goes on from NW_024751472.1 coordinate 1,522, forward strand.
AGCAGCACGAACAACAGGCTCAGACGCATCGATGCGGGCCTGCACTGCCTCCTGCATTGGATCTGGAAGTGCCTCAGGGGAGGAAGCTTGTGCCCAGTCCTCCATTAAAGAGCAGGCAAGGGAGGCGGGGTCAGGGTGGGGAGGAGGCCTCCGTCGAGTACCCCGTATAGCATTAATCCGATTCCATACATAAGAGGGTGACGACTGGAACGATAGAGACCCCGTGAAGGATAGCCAGTCCGCCTCACGTATCCGACGGCGCTCCTGAGTTGCAAAGGAGCACCAATTTTTGAAGTCTTCCCAGTCCTCTGGAGACCGAGACCTCCGTATGGCAGAGTGGAGATCACGGGTTACCTGCCGGAGATGTCTCATGGCAGGGATACGATACCAGTAGTTGGTGGCACTTCTGGGGTGACGGGGAGGGCGTGGAGGGGTAGCGCGATTGACAGAGTCATACACGGCATCAACAAAATCAGCGCTGTAAGAGTCAAGGGACTGAGGGACAACATAGGAATCCGCCCAGGTAGAAAGGTATTGGGTAAAGGAAGGAACAGCATCTTGTGTGAGACGAAGGCGAGGGGATCGATAAGGAGTTGATGTCGGGGCAGAGAAGGAGAGCCTGAGATGGGTAGTAACGGCAAGATGGTCACTATACAGAGCAGGCTCGGTGCAGACGGTAGGATGAAAGGAAGTATGACCGTTCAATAGTAAGCCAACATCAAGGAAACTATGGGGGAGGCGAGTAGGATCGTCAGGACAAAGAAAGCGAACATCATCATCCCCATTAAGAAACTGTGAGAGATGTGATCCATTAAGGGTACATGGAGTGGGATGATCCGGAGTAAGAGTGGGATGGCGGGCATTAAAGTCGCCAAGAACAATAGTGGGAACCCCATCATGGAGGTCGTGAAGAACCTGGGGGTCCAGAGAATTACTCTTGAAATGAACATTGACTACACGAAGGGTCCGGTCACCAAGAGTAAGGGAGACAGAAAGTAATTCAGACGGGGGTCCATGTGAGTCAGGTGAAGGGAGACGAACAGATGGAATGGTGTTACGCACAAGGGTGAGGAGGCCACGAGCCTGCCCACGGTACCGAGGCAGGGTGTAAACAGAATAGCCAGAGAGGCGGAGTGGAGTAACATCGTCTGTGATGGTTTCCTGAAGTAGAGCAACATCTACTTGATGGGAGAGCACAAACTGGGCGAGGTCTGTCCGGCGAGGTCTAAGTCCCTGGATGTTCCATTGTAAGAAGAGGAGGGAACGGCCTCCGGTGTGAGATGAGTCGGAGGGGCTAGACAGGGCTCCAGAGGAGGTACCAAATTCTGTTGAGAGAAATGGAGAGGGAGGAGTGGGAGAGCGAGGGATGGATCCTCCATCTCGGGAGATGGAAGGAGGCGGGTCATCAGGGCTTGCAAAGCGCGCCCCTGTTGGGTCAGGGTGTTCAGAATGAGTTGTTGTTGCTTCTGCAATGTCGCAATTGTTTTCACAAACAAGTCGAGTTGGGTTGAGAGAAGGTTGATTTGCTTGGAGTGGCGATCCAGACGGAGAGTGATTGTTTCCATAGAACCAACTTGGTGTACCTGTGCATGAGCTGGAGGTGGCGGCGAGGATTGCCGAGGGCCCGACTGGGCATGTGGTGGTGGTAGCGACGGAGAGGGACGGTGAGGGTTCAGTTGAGTAAGAGGTGGTGGTGCTGGTGAGAGACAGTGGGGGTCCGGGTGGGCAGGAGATGGTGGTGACTGTGTGGCAGGGCCGGCAACGACCTTGTTCCAAGAACGGTAGGGAGAGGGAGGGAGGGGAGAAAGGATGGGTGGTAGGGGTGATGGAGGGGGTGGTAGAGGAGAGGAGATCAATGGGAAATCCTTGGTGGATGGAAGAGGCGGTGGTGGATAGGATTGAGGTTTGGTTGACAGGGGCTTCGTCAGAGACGAGGGCGGTGGTACAAGGTAAGTTTTCCCCGGGCGAGTGCCAGGACGCTGTGGGCAATTGGCATTCCAGGCGTGGTGACTGCCATGGCAATTGACGCACCGTGGAATAACTGGGATTTTGTTCTGAATTTTCGATTTGCATTCCACTGTGTCGTGAGGACCTGCACAGAAACCGCAGGCGACCATCCTCGTGCACTCCCAGGTGCGGTGTTTCCACGATTGGCAACGACCACAGATTTTCGGGGTTCCGATAAATCGGTCGAGAGGACAGTTGTGAATTGGTCCTACATTCACCTTCGGAGGGAGGGGGCCCACCCACCAGCCGATGAGTTCGTTGGATGGACGTTTGGAGACCGGGTTGATGCGGCGTTCCATGTCCAGTAGTTGTGGGAGAAGAGGGCGAAGATCGTCGATAGGGATCTCCCAGGGTACGTGGCGAACCATTACCTTGGTACGACGAGTTTCTGGGGTGATGATGGTGAACTTCAGCATCACCTCCCCCTGGGGAGCAGGAAAGCCCACCTGAGTGAGCAGGCGTACCGTCTCGTCCATTTGTGTGGTGACTATCACGGCTGTGGGACCTCGGCGGAGGCGAAGTGTTGAGTCCTGAAGTGGAGAGCAGTGACGGAAGAACCAGGTCGTCCGTGTGCTCAGAGGCAAGTCCCGAGGGAAGGCGAGACGACGAAGGCGCGACGGGGCAGGGAGACAAAGGGAATCCCCTATGTCCATCGTCGGCGGAGGGTCGGTCATTGAGCCACATGTAGGCTCACTTGGGGACCCTGATGACAGGAGTCCACCCTCTACAGCCCCAGAAGGGGTGCAAGGGGGAGCCGTGGCCCCTGCTGGAGACCCTGACTTCTGAGGTTTCTGCTTCTTCTTTGACGTGTCTTCAAGAAGAAAGTCGTCAGCATCACTGTCACCTACTGCCGCCGTTTCCAACGAACGGGAGCGTTTAACGGCGGGCATAGGACACGTTGGCAACACTGCAGTCAGGTGGAGTGGTAATGACGTCACACTATCACACTGCGCATGCGCAAACTTGAAAACTTTGCTCAGAGGGATCGGGTGGTAGGACCAGATGTTTTATCCCCAAAAAATGACAAAGTCCAAAAGTAACAAAAAAATATATGCCACTGTGCTGATAACTGGGTCTTACTGTAGTTGTCTACACAGGCTGGGATTGGTAGACTCTCTGAATTCGTCAGAAATACGAATTTTAAGGAGCAGTCTCTTACAGCCTTTGTTGACACTACGCACGCATGCCAACACTCCATTAATTAATCTTCAAATCATTGGTTGCTATTTTTATCATACTAGTTTAATGTTCACCTCAGCAGTCAACTGGCTTATGTCTAAACAATGTCTACCACTGTTTTAGCCAGACTTAGTTATGAGACTTGTAATTCAGTATCCATTACGTACCGTTTATCAGTGTAATTTGTGGTAATGGACTGCCCAATGTAATTATATATATTGTCTTACTGAAAAGAAATGCGGTGTAACCAAGATTAAGTTTTATAGAGTTTGTATTTAAGGATTATTCTCCTATACTTCTCTTAGATTCTGAATATATTTTTGTTTTATTATTTCAGTGTATTGTAATGTGTAGTTAGTTACACTATAGATATATAATAATTGCTTTAAGTTTGGTTGGGAGTGTGGAAGGTGTTGTGGTGTGTGATGTACAGGTGTGTACAGGTGGTGGTTACACCTGACTTCGAGGCAGGTGTGTATAGGTGCCAGATACACCTATGGTTACAACACAGGTGTATCCGGCAGCAGTAGTAACAAAGGGGCTATATGGGCTCCGGCGGCCATGTCGTGACACCGGCCGGCAGAATCCCCCGGTGAAAAAGGGAAACAAGATGGCCGTCCCCCATTCAATATGTAAACAACTCGACCTGAAATGTTGTTTATTGGACATTTTTCTCATTAGGGAGTCGAACCCTTGTTTTGAGTTGGTGTTCAACTACCGTGGCTGACGGCCATCACCTGTGATTCAACTGGTAGAATTAAGTGTAATAATAATAATAATAATAATAATAATAATAATAATAATAATAATAATAATAATTAACGGTTTATTGAAAGAGCTTGGCAGCCAGAAGGCTGAAAATATACAGTTACATATTTGGGGAATGGGTTTCGAATTACAAATAATATACAAGTAACATAAGTGATACAAATAAGATATATAATAACTAGATGGGGAAAAGCTCAAACTACAGTGCATTTCAACATAGTGACAGTGCAAGAAGTAGTATTTACTGGGAGTGAATACACTGGTTTATTACAAGTTATTGATAATTTTTACAATGGTTGGGACTGGGCTGTTCTTATAGCGATCAGTTCGTGCACTTATGGGCTGGATGCGGTTGTGGTGTCAAACAGCAATTCTCGGGCTAGGGATCTCAGGTGGTAGTAGGAGCCGGTGTCGAGGATGGTGTAGAAGCTTCTTAGCAAATTTGCAGATGTGGTCGTGGTGATGGTCAGTGAGAGTCGAAAGGGTCAGTGTGTTGAGCGCTTCTTGATATGTGGAGTAGGAAGGGGAGAGAATAATCTTGCATGCCCTCTTTTGCACTTTTACTAGGTGGGCATCTTATCAAATGAACCCCTGTCCTAATGGGCCCTAGTCCTAATGGGCCCCAGTCCTATTGGGTCCCAGTTTTAATGGGCCCCAATTCTAATTGGTCACATTTCCAATGGTTCTCAGTCCTAATGAGCCTCAGTCCAAAGATACCACAGGCCTAATGGTTCCAGTCTTAATAGACCTCAGTCTTAATGAGTCCCAATCCTGACGGCTCTCAATACTAATGGGCCTCAGTCCTAATAGTTTAAGGTTGGGACCCATTAAGACTGGCTTCTATTTACCTTACAAGCACTGTGTTCTACCGTGTCATCCCGTGTGTGTGTGATTTCCCGTGTCAGGTGGTATAATACGCAGGTGAGTGGCTGCCAGGTAGGGTGGGTGAGGGTGGGCACCTTGATGCAGGGGAAGGTGAGTTCCTGATGCTGATTCACACCAGTGTCATGATGAGGTAATCTTATCACCTTATTAGTGTACGATGAGTGGGTGGGCGTGGTGTGGAGGGGTGGGGGCGCGTAAGGGGTAGGCAGCAAGGGGCGTGGTGTATGGTGGGGGGAGGGTAAGGGGCGTGTAGGGGTAGCTAAGTGGGCGTGTTGAGTTGGGCAAGAGGGAGGCGTGGTGGGTGTAGGGGCGTGTATAGGAGGCGGGAAGTGGTGATGGCGCGCGCCACTAATCACTCTGACCTTACTGAACACAACCCATTATACAGTATAATTAGTGTTGCTTCCATCAGCCTCACACAGTCAAACACACTATTTACATTTTCTCTTCACATATATTTTATTTTATTCGTTTCAAGTGGGACTCGAATTTCAGCCTTGGAATCGAAGAGGAATTTTTTTAGGAGAAGTTGAAAAGAAATCGTGTTTAGTTGAAGACGAATGTGTTCTTATATAAAAGTGAAGGAATTAACCAGACGTGTTTGATTGTTTGGGAGTCTCTATCTCTCACACTTGAGTCCAAGATGTCCCCCTTGAGGACAGTGTTCGTGTAGCGTCGTCAAACTCGCTCTTGGTTTTTATTCAGCAGGAAGAGCTACACCCGCCACCTGGTGTTGGCCGTGTCTGGTGACCATCATATTAACAAGGCCGCTCTCTCGTGCCTTGTCCACACGCCACCCCCACCTCCATATTGTACCGTTTTGTCCTTTATTAACGGTGGTGTTACTACAGGCAGCGTGGTGTGGGGGGAGGGCCGCTGCTTCACATTGTTCAGTCTTTGACGTGTAACACAAAACGTGAGATGTTGTGGTTCTTCACTACCTCACAACACACACACATCTCCTAGTTACCACATGCTGTTGTTATTAAAGCTCCACCAATGAGTACGCGTCGCTGTCTCGTCCTTTGCTCCGCCGACCATTACAGTGTGTAGCTGTAGGACTCGCCGCCGTGTTTGTTTCATGTAGCGACACTAAACTCCCGGAAATTTGTAGGTGTTAAGCTGGAGCGTTTTAGCTGTTGTTGTCGTCACCTTGTTGATGTTTTGTAGGTCCGTGTTGGCTGAGGATTGTTGTTAGTGTTTCTTAAGGCATTAATAAACTAGTCATGAGGTTCTATAGGAATTATATCCTGCTGTTCTTTTTGTTCTTGTTCTTTTTATTGTTGTTGTTGTTCTTCAGTTGCATAATTCGAGTTGTGATTATCAGTAGAAGTTTGACGGGCTGGATTCTCTTATCGTTTCTTTAATTCATAAACAAGAACCGTAAACACAAGAGCAAAACAAAGACATAACCAATGAACTAAAAACAAATATATTGAGGGTTTAAATTTCTGGGATAGATATAAATAGATCTTGGGGATATTTTCTCGTTCTTGGAGGTCAGGCCAGGCCAGGTCAGGTCATGTCATGTTAGGTGTACCGAATACGCTAGCAGAGGTGGTCAGATGCCTTGGGAATACTGCAGAGTAATTGAGGTCAGGTCAGGTGGCCTCAATACCTGCTTCAAGGTGTAATAGAGGTGAAAAATAATGGGTTTCTTGATTGGATCTGGTTAAGTCAGGTCAGGTAAAGTCAGATACAGAGGCTGGGTGTATGACTGTGGGTTGGTGGGTGTATGACTGTGGGTTGATGGGTGTATGACTGTGGGTTGGTGGGAGTATGACTGTGGGTTGGTGGGTGTATGACTGTGGGTTGATGGGTGTATGACTGCGGGTTGGTGGGTGTATGACTGCGGGTTGGTGGGTGTATGACTGTGCGTTGGTGGGTGTATGACTGTGGGTTGGTGGGTGTATGACTGTGGGTTGGTGGGTGTATGACTGTGGGTTGTTGGGTGTATGACTGCGGGTTGGTGGGTGTATGACTGCGGGTTGGTGGGTGTATGACTGTGGGTTGGTGGGTGTATGACTGTGGGTTGGTGGGTGTATGACTGTGGGTTGGTGGGTGTATGACTGCGGGTTGGTGTGGGTGTATGACTGCGGGTTGCGGGTGTATGACTGTGGGTTGGTGGGTGTATGACTGTGGGTTGATGGGTGTTTGACTGGGTGGGTTGGTGGGTGTAAGGACTGTGGGTTGGTGGCTGTTTGACTGTGGGTTGGTGGGTGTATGACTATGGGTTGATGTGGGTGTATGACTGTGGGTTGATGGGTGTAGGACTGTGGGTTGGTGGCTGTATGACTGTGGGTTGGTGGGTGTATGACTGTGGGTTGGTGGGTGGCTGACTGTAGGTTGATGGGTGTATGACCGGGTTGGTAAGTGTATGGACGTGGGTTGCGGGTGTAAGGACTGGGTTGGTGGGTGTATGACTGTGGGTTGATGGGTGTATGACTGTGGGTTGGTGGGTGTATGACCGTGGGTTGATGGGTGTATGACTGTGCGTTGGTGGGAGTATGACTGTGGGTTGATGGGTGTTTGACTGCGGGTTGGTGGGTGTATGACTGTGGGTTGGTGGGTGTATGACTGTGGGTTGGTGGTGTATGACTGTGGGTTGATGGGTGTATGACTGCGGGTTGGTGGGTGTATGACTGCGGGTTGGTGGGTGTATGACTGTGGGTTGGTGGGTGTATGACTGTGGGTTGGTGGTTGTATGACTGTGGGTTGGTGGGTGTATGACTGTGGGTTGGTGGGTGTATGACTGTAGGTTGATGGGTGTATGACTGGGTTGGTGGGTGTATGACTGTAGGTTGATGGGTGTTTCTGACTGCGGGTTGCGGGTGTATGACTGTGGGGTTGCGGGTGTATGCCTGTGGGTTGGTGGGTGTATGACTGTGGGTTGATGGGTGAATGACTGTGGGTTGGTGGGTGTATGACTGTGGGTTGGTGGGTGTATGACTGTGGGTTGGTGGGTGTATGACTGTGGGTTGGTGGGTGTATGACTGTAGGTTGATGGGTGTATGACTGGGTTGGTGGGTGTATGACTGTGGGTTGGTGGGTGTATGACTGTGGGTTGGTGGGTGTATGACTGTAGGTTGATGGGTGTATGACTGTGGGTTGGTGGGTGTATGACAGTGGTGACAAGGATTATTTGAGCTTGACAAAATTTCGATAGATAGCAGCATGGTTTAGTCGTGTTCAGTTTAGTTTAAATTGTGTTTAGGTTAGGTTGGGTCATGTCAGGTACAGAGTTTGGCCAGGGTCCTTTATTCAAGCTGTCAGGGTTAAACTTCCTTCCTAGAAAGATGAACACACGAACCTACGGACGACACACGAACACAATAACACATGATCATACACGGAAACGAACACACGAATGGACATACTCAGGATATCGGGGAATAAATATAAAATTATGAAAATGCATAAAAAGTCTTTGACGGATAAACAACTTTGTAATGTTAGAATCGATATTACTGATATTATAGAAAATCAAACTAACTTCCTTTAAACACTCTTGGCTCTTCCTGTGTATAAGAAGAGTTTAATCTGGTATATTTTTTTTCTAGTAATTGGTGTTATCAGGGGAAGAGATTGTGTCGTTTGTGGTCTGTCATTCAAGGTTGTTTAGTGTTTGAAACTCGTTAATTCATTATGCATACAACCCTGGTGCTTCTTGCTGTTGATACTCCCACGAAAATAAATTGTCAGATTAACGAAACGATGATTAAAAAATTTTGTTTTAATTCACGGATTAACCATACTTCACCCAATCTAACTTAACCTATCCTAACCTAACCTAACCTAACCTAATCATAATTGTGTTTTAAAAAAAGGTTTACAGGCATAGGTAACAAGCTGGTCCTTTAACGGGAGAACACAAGGCTTCCCAACCCTCACATGATGAAATAGAATCACTATACCCAACCTGATCTAATTGAGGACACGTTAGGCTTTTTTAAGATAGTTTAGTTTGAAGTGTTGTGAATCTCCGTGGGTGTTATAGATTCACTTGGTATACTACATGTGTAAAGTCAGGATATATACAATGTGTGTTGATTTTTCTACCCGTGTGTTAAATATTTTTGTGGGGAGGGGAGGTATTTTCCTGTCGGTTTCCACTCTAGCTTTCCACCAATGTTATTTCACCCTTCTAGATTTCTATACCCTTTGATCCACCTTACCTAAGAGTGGAATGAGATAAATAGAATTGGTGGAGTGGAATGTCTGTATAATTGATGTCAGGATCCAACTCTGCCCTGGACGACACAGGATTGATCGTCACTGGTGTTGTAAGACTGTACAGAAAACCGCCTCTTGTGTTGTTCCCACGTATTAAAGAGCGATGAAGGTAAACTGAACAAGCACGCTGGGCAATGCTCGTTGTTGTAGTGGAATACACATGAAACCCAGTCAGTTGAGGGTGTAAATCTTCGCCTGCCTCTGGAATGCACTACACACGCTATGCCAAAACTGAGATATACTCGGCATGTCAACACTGAGACACACATGCTATGCTAACAAACATATACTCACATAAACTATGCCAATATTAAGACACATACACTATGAGAAACACCGGCTGTGCCTAAACTAATGATTCCCCGCTCTACATGAACGCTGAGATAACAAGTTGACTTTTTTATGGAGGAGGAGCCAAAGTCTTTCACGATAGTCACCGTCTTAGCTAAACTTGTTAACATGGTTAGCAACTTCTGGAAACATCGCGCTTAACCGAATTATCAAGTTGTGAATAAGCTGACTCACAAAGGAGACGTATTCCTCGACGAATTAACCTTACCAGCTTACAAGCTCTTTATTAATTAATGACAAGCGTTACACCTGTCCGCCATTCTAGGCCACGCCTCTCACCCCCCCCCCTCCCCTTAAGTCAATAGCCTTCAAAAGCAGTGAAAGACGAAATTGGTTTTTATA
>NW_024751473.1:0-33920 GCF_018991925.1 Homarus americanus
TTGACACACATAACGAACAGGTGATAATGTATAGGTGATATATCCTCACCTGCTGACACTCACCTGCTGACACACATAACGAACAGGTGATAATGTATAGGTGATATATCCTCACCTGCTGACACTCACCTGCTGACACACATAACGAACAGGTGATAATGTATAGGTGATATATCCTTACCTGCTGACACTCACCTGCTGACACACATAACGAACAGGTGATAATGTATAGGTGATATATCTTCACCTGCTGGCCTCACCTGCTGACACACATAACGAACAGGTGATAATGTATAGGTGATATATCCTCACCTGCTGACACTCACCTGCTGACACACATAACGAACAGGTGATAATGTATAGGTGATATATCCTCACCTGCTGACACTCACCTGCTGACACACATAACGAACAGGTGATAATGTATAGGTGATATATCCTCACCTGCTGACATTCATCTGCTGACACATACGTTCTCACTTGCTTACACATACAATCGCACTTGCTGACACACATTCTCACCTGCTGAACACACACATTCTCACCTGCTGAATACACATATTCTCACTTGCTGAACACACACATTCTCACCTGCTGAACACACATTCTCACCTGCTGACACACATTCTCACCTGCTGACACACATTCTCACCTGCTGACGCACACATTCTCACCTACTGAACACACACACTCTCACCTGCTGACACATAATTTTCACCTGCTGAGACACACCCGCACCTGCTAATACACATCCGCACCTGCTGATACACATACGCACCTGCTGACACATATTTTCACCTGCTGACACACACCCGCTCCTGCTGACAATATTCTCACCTGCTGACACACACACGCTTACCTTCACAAGATGATTTCTGCAGAAGTGTAAGCGGCTAACTCTGTGTCAGCCAGACTGTCAATGTCAGAAGGTGGTGTGTCAGCATGAGATGACGAGTGAGTGTATCGACAGGTGAGGAGATGCCAGGAGATGCATCACCCTCACTTCCTGACTCACTGCTCACAAAGTGAACACCTCTCGACTGGCTGCACAGGTTTATCCACAGCTTTTTGATGTTTAATTATTCAGTATTTGTTAATATATAAAAATAAGAGAAAATTGTGCCACCAGAACTGATTAATTTCGAAAAACAAATATTTTTTATATATTACTTTTGAATAGAAATATATTAATATTTTCTTAATGAACGTCAGTTAATTTAATGTTGGTATTTATATAAACGAACGAATGAAAAAATGTGAATATAGAGTTTGTTGTGGGGCTGTAATTAGCTTACCCAATAGTAGTATATATATATATATATATATATATATATACTGTATATATATATATATATATATATATATATATATATATATATATATATATATATATATATATATATATATATATATATATATATAATGAGACAAAACTCACCAGAAGAAGATATTACATATAGGTAGAATATTTATAGTAGGAGGATGTAAAGACAGGAAGTTTGGTAGCGTGACTCGAGGGTGTGGGGGGTGACTACGTATATTAACACAGGCTCAGTACAAGTGTAGTATTGTAGTATATAAAACACAAATGCGTGTTACAGCTTTATTTTACTAGTTGCATAGGGGGAATTAATGGGGGATTCGTACACAGGGTATGATAGAGTATGATATGTTCGTTTAACTTCACAAGTCGATCGTTGGGAGGTTCGGTATCACTGCACTTCTACCGCCTACACAGCCAGCACTTACTGTTATACGTTGAATTGACAGTACTCTGTCGATGGACCCGGCTGAGACCTCGTTGCCTTTAGTGCCGGACTTCTTTGATGAGTGGGACTGGGAACGTCGTTGCTGGCCCTCCTTGGTTATCAGACTCTCTCTCACGAGAGGAGCTCCAGGGTGTGTCTTGACCTGGTCGTTAGGTCAACAGGGGTGCTGGCTGATTAGCGGGTCCTTGAATTAACAAGGTCATGACGCCTGGTTAAGCTGATCGAGTGACGGTGAGAATGCTGGTTCCCTTGTGATCTTGATCTCCCTTGGGTCAGGTCTGGACAGCAGTTTGCCCAGGTGTGGTCATGTCGCAGGTCAGTAGGGCTTTCTAATTATTACCGCCCGGATGTGTCTTGGCCAGGTGTAGTTTCCTTCACGCGGTTATATCGTAGGGTTACTCAAGACTTGTACTTAGCGGCCGGGGTCAGGGGTCAGGTCCCTTGGGTCCTGACCCAGGGTGTGTCAACTTGGTACGCGCTGTTATATAAGAACATAAGAATGGAGGAAACTGCAGCGGGCCTATTGACCCATACTGGGCAGTCCCGTTTATACCCAACCCCTATTGCTCATATAAGCATCCAACCTATGTTTGAAGCTATCCAGCGTATTCGAGTTAATGATGATATTTGGTAACTTGTTCCATTCATCCACTACTCTGTTTCCAAACCAGTGTTTAACTATTTCACGCCGAAGTCTAAATTTGTCTAATTTAAAACCATTGTTACGAGTTCGCTCCTGGTTGGATAGTTTGAGTACCTTTGTAATGTCCCCTTTGTTTAACCCTGACTTCCATTTATACACCTCTATCATGTCGCCCCTCACTCTACGTCTCTCGAGGGAGTGCAAATTAAGATGCTTCAACCTGTCTCTGTATTCAAGGTTCCTAATGCTCGGGATTAGTCACGTCATTCTCCTCTGGATTCTTTCCAAGGATTCTATATCCATTCTGTAATACGGTGACCAGAACAGAACTGCGTAATCCAGGTGAGGTCTCACAAACGCCAGATATAAGTTTAAGATGACCTCACTAGTCTTGTAACTAACACTCCTTTGTATGAACCCAAGTACTTTATTAGCCTTGTTACGAGCAAAAACACATTGTTTACTTGGCTTAAGATTCCTACTTATCATTACTCCTAAATCTCTCTCGCAGTCAGATTCCACAATGGCATCGTTGTTCATCTGGTAACTGGCTTCCCTGTTTACATCTCCTATACTGAGTACTTTACATTTGTCCACATTGAATTTCATCTGCCATTTTTCCGGCCATTCGAAAAATTTGTTTAGATCTTCCAGTAGTTTTGCAGAGTCCTCGTCAGATTTAATTACACGTCCTATTTTAGTGTCATCAGCAAATTTACTTATGTTGCTGTCTATGACGATATCCATGTCGTTTATGTATATGATAAATAATATTGGTCCAAGTACTGAGCCTTGGGGAACCCCACTAGTGACGTTGCTCCAATGCGATTTAGTGCCGTTTATGCTCATTCGCTGTTTCCTGTCCCGTAACCACGCCCTAATCCATTTAAGGATATTACCTTTGATGCCATGCGCGTCTACCTTTCGAGATATACCACAGTGTCCAATATGGTGCTAGTGGTACAATATGCCCAGTATGGTGATAATGGTACAATATATCCCAGTATGTTATCAGCGGTACAATATATCCAGTATGTTATAACCGTGGTAACATTATGAGATGTTCTTATTAGCACCATGCAATTAATTCCAGATGCTACTAAATGTTACATAATACTTCCTTGAGATAAATGTATAGTATATATCAGGTGCCTAAAAGAGAGCTCAGGTTCTCAACTGGCTCAGCCGTGTTAATAATGTTATTATTATCCACTCTGTATCTGTGTTTTTCTGGCTAAATAAACTGTTTCAATTCAATTCAATGGTACAAAATATCCAGTATGTTATCAGTATCACAATATATTCATAATGTTTACCTGTCATTACTGGTGTCACCTGAGATAATGAGTCTTAAGATAGTTGATCACTGTAGAGGAACATGACTGTCAGTCTGTTACATCACACCAATATCTATATCACCACACTCCTTATTTTTTGTTTATTTTACTTTAAAATATTAAGAGAAAAATTTATGTAAACAAGAAGAAATATGTTACTTGAGGGCACATATTAATGATGTTAGTTCTAAGAAAATGTAAAAAAATAATGGTTTTATTTAATTATCATTTAGTTGGTATTATTTCATCAAAGTAGATTTATTAATAAGCAATTTGTCAGAAAATGTATAAAATATAACCGATATTAAAGTCAACAGATTAAACTATTGGTATTTGTAGTTTATCGGTAATATAACTTTTCCTGCCAGCCTGTTGCCTCTGCCGCCCCTCATACCTTATTCACGGTAAGAGAAGCTCAACACTTAATGCATCATTGGTAATGGCTCTTGGAAGCTATCATGGCTTGCTCCTTAGTAAGTCTTCACCTGCTTCGTTATGGGACACGACACACACACACACACACACACACACACACACACACACACACACACACACACACATCCTAGGGCTGCCCACCAACCTGGTCTCATGGCTCACTGATTTCTTGAGTGGACGTCGCCAAGCAGTGAGGTATCAGGGCTTGGTCTCTACATTCCAACACCTCACCTGCGGTGTTCCCCAGGGGACCAAGATGGGACCACTGTGCTTCCTCATCCTGATCAACGACGCTCTATCGAACACTCCTCACAGGTGGAAGTACGTGGATGACTGCACTGTGGGGGTTTCAGTGGACAACACCGCACCAGACTACTCACCGCTCCAAGGCACCCTGGACAGGCTACAGGCATGGACTACGGAGAACAAGGTCACCATCAACCACACCAAAACCGTAGTCATGCACATCAATACCGCCACCACTCCAGTGCAAGCCCCAGCAGTCACAGTGGGTGCCCATCCTCTCCAGCTGGTGCAGTCTGACAAACTCCTGGGTGTAACTATAGACAACAAACTCGACTGGAAGGCCCATGTAAATAACACAGTCAATGCAGCCTCGTACCGTCTCTACATGCTACAAAGACTTAGGTCACTTGGGACACCCACGCCAGAGCTGAGGACCATCTACAACGCCTTTATTCTCCCCAAACTAACGTATGCGTCACCAGCCTGGTCGTCTTCTCTCAACTCCACCCAACAACGTCAGCTAGAGAAGATACAGAAAAGGGCCTGCAGAATTATGCTCGGCGCAGAATACTCCGGCTACACCAACGCTCTCTCCACCCTGGAAATGCCATCCCTCAGTGACCTCCACCACCAAGCACTGGAAAGGTTTGGCCGTGGACTACTGCACCACCCTCGCCATCCCCACCTCCTGCAGCCCCCCACCCAACTCGCGCAGTCCGCCACTACAACAAAATTCAGCCCATAAGAGCCCGCACCGATAGATATAAGAACAGCACCATCCCATCTATTGTTAAAATAATAAACAACTCCTGATTTATGTACTGCACAGCCCTGTAAATGCATTCAATGCATATTATATCATTATGTCTAAATCTAATGTAAGTCTGTATATTTTCAGCCACCGGCTGCAACTCTATTAATATACCGTTTATTATTATTATCATTATTATTATTACATCCTTGACCACCGACGGGTCAAGACGTGCCTGGCGCTCCTCTTGGAGCAGCCAGGTCAACTGTTAAGTTGGCCCATACCAACCCCCTACCCTGAACCACCCTCCTCACGGGAATATCAACAAGTTCTCGCCAGAAGTTACAATTTCATTTAGGAAAGGAACGGAACCAGTGTTAAGCA
This sequence comes from Homarus americanus, assembly GCF_018991925.1. Taxonomy (NCBI): domain Eukaryota; kingdom Metazoa; phylum Arthropoda; class Malacostraca; order Decapoda; family Nephropidae; genus Homarus; species Homarus americanus. Next base: position 5,566 of record NW_024751473.1, read on the forward strand.
GAGGTGAACAGTGGTGAACAGTGGTGAACAGTGCTTAAGTCAGTGAGAACAACTCAACAGTAACAGTCGTACCCGAGTGAACCTTCACACAGTGAGGTCCCAGGTACCCAGTGATAACGGCCCATGAGACCCAACAACAACCAGCGATGTGTTAATCCGTCTACGGTAGGAAGGCCTAGGACCAAACCTCACTCATATAACACCATCTGTGAGGGAATTACTACACCACATGTCCCTCATAACACCATATGTGAGGGAATTACTACACCACGTCAAGTCCCTCATCACACCATCTGTGAGGGAATTACTACACCACGTGAGGTCCCTCATAACACCATCTGTGAGGGAATTACTACACCACGTCAGGCCCCTCATAACACCATCTGTGAGGGAATTACTACACCACGTGATGCCCCTCATAACACCATTTGTGAGGGAGTTACTACACCACGTCAGGCCCCTCATAACACCATCTGTGATGTAATTACTACACCACGTGAGGTCCCTCATAACACCATCTGTGAGGTAATTACTACACCACATGAGGCCCCTCATAACACCATCTGCGAGGGAATTACTACACCACGCCAGGTCCCTCATAACACCATCTGAGGGAACTACTACACCACGTGAGTTCCTCCTAACACCATCTAGGAGGGAGTTACTACACTACGAGTTTGCTGTTCAACACCTACATTGCTCTGTATGTTCACTGTATGTTCCTTTACCTTTCTCTAATGAAGGCTTTTGTTAAACCACCAATGTATGTAATAAGTCATTTATGTCCAATGTATATTTTCAGCCTTCGGGCTGCAGAATTTTTTCAATAAACCGTTAATTATTATTATTATTATTATTACACACACACACAACTAAACACTCATGTACACGACTATGCTATACGTTTAATGAATAATTGGAACACGACGATACTGCAATGTATTGATAATATTTTCGAATTTTTCATATGCCTTGTAACAAGGGATAATTATGCAAATAAACAATATTGACAAACTATAAATGAAGGCACAGTATTAACCTAGCCTCACTTAACCTAACCTAACCTAATTTAGCCTCTTCTAATTTAGTTAACAGTCGGTTATATCAAGATTGCACAAGATTGTCTTAATGGAACAAAGAAAACCTAACCATATAGGCCCCAATAATGATGAGGTAAAGCAATACAAATAAAAAGTTATATCCACGTCACAATCAGATACACTTTCAGGTGTAACCAAACGATAATCCCCAAAACGCATGACGAAATATGTGCAAAAACCAACGTTCGGATTAATGCAGTCATGAAATTAACTTTTTTTTACACCTTTGTGTTAATTTGTTACAGGAATAATCAACGTTTAATTACTTCATCATTACCTCGTACGCAGTAGGAAGTGTTAGAGGTAAGTTAGTAAGAGAACCAGAACACTCGAGCTGCTGATAAACTCTCCTTTAGTGCTGTAGTCTGAGCCGTGTTGACGCTGGTCATCTGGAACTCAGTTTTTAGGTCGAGGGAGAAAAGTTAAAATACTCACTTACTTCAGATTAGAGAGACAGACAGACAGACAGAAAACGTATAACTCTCAAGCCATTTAAAAACAGCTATTTATGCCGAGTCACTTTTCATGTTTCTTAGTTCAAAAAGTTCCTGCCTGAGATGTTGCCTCAACTAACAATAACACAAACAATCAATCAAACGAAACAATCACTGACTAACCTTTTATCGGAACTTATATCCTCAGGTTACGCGCTTCACCTGCCACCTGGTGTACACAAACATTAAAGACGCTATACTTTCTGTGACCACAACAACAACTATTCCGGTGATCTCGACTACCACAAACAAACGACAAAATCCACAATAGACACCAAATACCGACAATAAATTCATGAACACAATAAACGGTGCAGAAAATGTTTTACAAAAATTATTGAATATATAACACATTATTTGTTGATATTTTCCCCGATCATCCATAAAGGGAATTATTTAAAGGTTTTTCTTTCGTATTTTGTCTGGTTTTTGGTTTTATTTGAATGAATCTTTGATAAAAAATGAATGACTACACTTTTCTAGTTAAACCTCACTCCTGTGTTGTGGGCGGTCACCATGAATAACGTACAGGTAGTTACTGCCATGTAAACCTGTTCGTGTACACGTTTGATGTCCTCACCGTGCACACGTTTGTTGTCCTCACCGTGCACACGTTTGTTGCCTAACCTAACACTCAACACACCTCTTCTCCGGTAAGGGTCTAGTCCGGTAAGGGTCTAGTCCGGTAAGGGTCTAGTCCGGTAAGGGTTTAGTTCACTGTCAGGGAAATTATATTGAGCGTTCAATAATTTTTTACATACAAGAAAAATAAAAACACAACTAAACATTACTAATATCTTTAATTTTATTTTTGTTTATGACGATGGTTCATTTTTATACAATACTGAGAATATATTGGAGTCATATTCATACACCTGGTAGCACCGTCACCATGGTTCATCGTACACCTGGCAGCACCTTCACCATGGTTCACCATACACCTGGCAGCGCCTTCATCATGGTTCATCGTACACCTGGCAGCACCTTCACCATGGTTCATCGTACACCTGGCAGCACCTTCACCATGGTTCATCGTACACCTGGCAGCACCTTCATCATGGTTCATCGTACACCTGGCAGCACCTTCACCATGGTTCATCGTGGCACACCACCATGGCAGCACCATTTCACCACCTGGCAGCACTTCACCATGGTTCACCATACACCTGGCAGCACCTCCATCATGGTTCATCGCACCTGGCAGCACCTTCACCATGGTTCACCATACACCTGGCAGCGCCTTTCATGGTTCATCATACACCAGCACCTTCACCGGTTCACCATGGCACACCTGGCACCATACACCTGTCCACATGGTTCACCATACACCTTCACCATAGGCAGGCAGCACCTTCACATAGTTCATCGTACACCTGGCAGCACCTTCACCATGGTTCATCGTACACCTGGCACCACCTTCACCATAGTTCATCGTACACCTGGCAGCACCGTCACCATGGTTCATCGTACACCTGGCAGCACCTTCACCATAGTTCATCGTACACCTGGCAGCACCTTCACCATAGTTCATCGTACACCTGGCACCACCTTCACCATAGTTCATCGTACACCTGGCAGCACCTTCACCATAGTTCATCGACAGCACCTTCACCACCTGGCAGCACCTTCACCATAGTTCATCGGAAAAGTTAAACAAAACGTTTTCTTGGGTGACTTGTGCCACTCAGTCAGCCTGGGTCAGTCGTCACAGGGCTGGTGAATGTCGCTAAAATGGTGCAGCAATAACTTACGACAAAAGAGGCCAAATAAGCGGTCAAATTCTCGTTATCTGTACACTATACGCGTGGACCTCGGCAACTTACCAGTCAGCTGTTACCAATACCCGGTCATGGAACTATGTTTGCACACACGTAAATATCCCTTAATTAAAAGCCAAGAAGAAGAGAAGGGACGGGAACAGTATTTACCACACATGAGAATGACGACTAACTTACCACCATTGTACTTAAGTGTCGGTAATACCATGGTAGCAAAGGGAGTTTTTAGACCCTTTAAACAGAGGCATGGAAGTTGTTGATCTATACGTGATGATTCTGACGCTGTGTTAACTTTGACACAGGAACTATTGACAGGCAGACTCTCACCCGCAACAGTTGTACGTTCAAGTCTGCCAAAAGTTGGCGCCTCTGTTATTGAGCCCAGAGACCCGGATGGTCGTGGTGGTTTTTCTTCTCCCGTGACCACCATTCTCACTAGGGCACACGGTGGAGGGAGTCAAGACCAACACAAACTCTCCCTTCAGTGCCATTCTCTTTTCTTTAACTTCTGTAACGATGTGTGACGTAACACTTCTATTACAGTAACTACAGAGAAGGAATAACTGAGCATGAGGGGCAGTGTGTGCTGCTGTGTCCTGCCATTCTCAGCCATAACATGACAGGAATTACAAGTGTGAAAAAAATATATTGCGATATATTTTCGAAGATTTATACATAAAGAAAATCTATTCAATATTTCCTATAAAACTAAGTTCGTCTTTACCCTTTATAAACAGAATTACCAAAATATAATGTTCCTAAATGGTGAATAACGATACTATTAATTAAAGCTAAACTTAACATACGGGTATTACTATTAAAGCAAGATGACCAATGGTTTGGTTATGTCAACACAAACACAACACACACTCCACCACCTAACAGATCTGGCTGTTGTGATCCACTCTTTACAAACACTTTAAATGTCCACCAAACATCACCAGTGTGTTAAGTTCATGACTATAACAGGAGAATAAACAGTAATTTTTAACGAGACACTTGCCGGAGGTTGTGTCATCTTCCTGAGGTCAAGGACTGGTGGACGGTAATGAGGGGATGTGTCTGTAATGGTGGTAGTAGAGGCGGCGGTGGTGTCTTAATGTTAAGTGGTGTGTGTGTGTGTGTGTGTGTGTGTGTGTGTGTGTGCGTGTGTGTCACCACTAGACAACGCTACCTATGCATGAGGTCACCAGGTGCAGCAGTGCCACCTCCACTTCCTCCAAATTAGACAATATTAAACAGGTAAAAAATGTTCCTCTAACATTTTCTTCAATTCTCGTATCTTAGAATCATTTTACACTCAGAAGATCAATACGGTTGGGTCGTAGTGGACAACAATCTTCTCACATACGATTCAAAGATGTATCGAACCCGAGTCACAGTAGTGAGAAGCAAGTGATACATCGCTATATCTTCGATACAAACAATGATGACTGAAAGTTATTCCCAGATTACAGAAGAGTACGTTGGGTTTTAGTAATAGCAACAACAACAGCTGCAGCAATGATAATGATGATGATGATAATGATAATAATAATAATGATGATGATAATGACAATAATAATAATATAATAATAACAATAGTAATAATAATATAAAAAATGATAATAATAATGGTATAAAAATAATAATAATAATAATGATAATTCTAATACTAATACAAATAATGATAATAATAATAATCATAATAATAACAACTTATCACCCAACAATTGTTATATATAAACATACACCTCAAATATCAGTGTATAAAACCAAATAATAAGTGGAGCAGGGAGGGGAGGCAGGCTGGGGAACACGGCCTTACCTGTGGACCACGAGAGGGGCGGACACACCAAATATAACCCTAAGGTGTGAGCAGGTACAGTAATTAGGAGACACACGACCAGTATAATACCTGAAGTGAATAATGTAAATATGTTGAAGATAATGGAGGTTATAGTGTGTGTGTGTGTGTGGGTGTGGGTGTGTGGGTGTGGGTGTGTGTGTGTGAGTGTGTGTGGGTGTGTGTGTGTGTGTGTGTGTGTGTTTCACTCCTACCTTAATATAACTACTGATGTGTGTCATTATAGGGAGAGAGGTGTACGGCAGTAGGGAGAGGGATGTGTGAGGGAGTAATACTAGTTGTGCCTCACAACCTTCGTCACTTAGTCTAATTTTGACTCCATATATGTATAAATATATAATATATTTTACAAGAGAATGATTTAATTTTATTATTATCTCTAAAGCTGTGTTTTGCTGAGTGTGTGAGTGTGAATGTACAAGTGCATTCATCTGCAGTAGTTAGCGAGAGTAGGAGTCACGTCGTGCACGCCCTCAGGTGGTCGTTCTCCCTCGACCTGTACACCACGAGGCACGAGGCGGCTGAAAAGTTAATTATAAGTGAAAAAATAATGATCTTGATGCTGGATAAACCGGTTATCTTTATCTTTATCACTACATAACATTTTCATTGTTGATCTCTATTTATTTTTTGCTACAGATATAAAAGTTTATTTTCCAACAGCCCAAACTTTCAGATATATTATACGTAAACAACTTGTGGCCGGAAGTTGTGTGTTCCTGATGACGACCAACAGCCTTATACATTACTTCACAAACTATAATCTCTGCCTCAAGTGTTCACGTGTTGGCAGCATAGCGAGGAGTAAGACCCCGCTGTAGGTCCTCCTGATGGTCACACTCCTTCACAGACTCTTTGAAAAACTTACAACACAAACTTTGAGTTGAGATTCTATTCGGCTAAACAGTTTGCTTGAAAGAGAGAGACGGAGAGAAAACAAGTGAAGCTTCCACTGCAGTCAGAGCTGCGCCTCCAGTCTGGGCCATAATGGATTACAGTAAAAACTTGTAGTAAATGTATTTTCTTCCTCTGCTGCACATCGTCACAGAAGGCTGGACTGGGAGTATAAAGGTTTGTCTGATTTATGAGCTTTACCCGATGATGTCATTTGTGTTTATGAGAGGCAGCTTCTCCAGCATTGTGTTGACGTGCGGAGCTTAAGTAAGCTTAAGTTTCCAGATAACCTCTATAGTGCATCATAATAAGCTTTCATAATATTAGGTTATAAATGAAAAGGCTTTGAAAGAGTTGCCAGAGTCATTGGTCGCACACATCCGGAAGGTCTGACTGGCCGCGATGAGAGGCCAGACTTGTACAGAACATGTCCTAACCGGTTCAGCAACATTTACTATTCCATCATTAAAAGTTTCTATATTGATCCTAACACCAAAAGTCCAGCACATTTGATCCTCTTTTGTTTATTACATCTCACTGACTACTCTCATAGTTTATACTGTAAATGACTAAAAATTTGAGCAACTCTCAGGCAATTAATATATAACTTGTTGTCCTTTAGTGTAAGTGTTTGTCTGTTCCTACACTTGACGATTCTCGCTAATAATAATTTATGTCTATTTCTATAACAGGTAAGTCAGCTTCATTAACCTGTGTTTCCCTATATTTCTCTAATCCTATGTAACATTCCTTTGAACAAATAGACTTAGTCACTGAATCTTTAGTGTCATCGTCCCTTGTGTAACCTGAAGTAAACCTAATTCTTGACTCTTGTTCTATAACATCATCAGGACCTCAATAAATGACAATATTCAACAAAACTTAACAGCAGGTGATTGATGCTCTACCGTCCATACTACCCCGCTCACCCTCCTCACACGTACAGCACCACACCCATAAGAACAACGAAAAGTTTACGAGTGAAAGTCCAGCTCAACTTTAATCTATATAAGACGCAGGGGAGCGAAGTGTAACTTTACAGCTTCCTCGATATCGGAAAATAAACCAATTTTCCTGATGTGTTACAGAAAATCATTGGTGGTGGCTAACAGCGGTGGGTCTCAGTAGTCACGAGGTACAAGACCAACTGTAATGAGAGCGTCTATGATAAATAATTCAGGATCTTGTTGGATTCTTTATCACTATCACAAGACCAACAAGAGATGATGGACGTTATATATCATTATGAACACTGGAACAACATGAGATATTTTACTAACTTGTTACGAACCCCTCTACCCAGCACTACGAACCACGCCATCTATTGTCCTGATCTACCTACCCAGCACCACGAGCAACGCCATCTAGGGACAGAGACACGAGTATGACTCGTCTTAGTTACCACTCCGGGTTTCCCTTCTCCATATCCTGGTTGTTGCGTCACTTCCTCCAAGTCTTCTTTGTCAGCTCAATTCGAGGAGAGAGGACTTGGCTCTGGGAAGTGACCACAGGATCATCTATCCTCTAAACCTACGTGCAGTGACTACCTACCGTCTTCTACAATACTCAGCCTTACTCGTCAGCCATCTCAGCTCCTCACTTAAGTACTATTATCTTGTATTAATTTCCCCACGTCCACTTGCTTCGAGATTGTTTTATGTTTATTAATATGTATATACTGTTAATGTTTAGGTTAAGTTTGGTTAAGGGTAATTTATAAGCTGAATATTTTGTTAAGGGATTTATGGTACTCTATTATATACAACGAAAACTCGCATCCTTTGTCTACCCTTTTATATCCGATTGTCTTTGTTTTTTTTTTATTGTTGTTACCTGTTGGGATCTGGGTAGACGTATAACTATATTCTAAATCCCCAACTCGTAACAAATGGCGACCGTGACAGGATACGACCTTAAGTACCATATTCCTTCCTCCCTTGTTACTCAGTGTTAATTATTCCTCCCAGTCACTTCTGTTCTCAATTGCTTTACGGTAGTTTAAAGTTCCCTTCATATGTGTGTGCATATATTGGTATTATCGTATAGTAAGAGTGACAGACGTAGGATATTAGGTTCCAAGTGTCATAAGGCTTACCTATTATTACACGTGGCAGTTGTGTAGTAAGTCTTATCGAGGTGTAGGGGAAGAATCCGGATCTGTTTAATGCCGTACCCACTCACTCCAAGTAGGCTGTTCCATAGTCACTAGTTTACGGTGAAGTGATATCTTAGGACGCCCGCTCTCTGGGACTACAATTATAAAGCCTCAATTGTGTTCTTCTCATTATCTCATTCAGGGTCCATCATACACCATTTATCAGGGTTGGCTGAAATCCGGATCTTTATATTAATGCCATAATACGCCCTTCCTGTTTCAAGTATCTAAGGGTTGTTAATCCGGATCTTTATATTAATGCCGTAATACGCCCTTCCTCTTTCAAGTCTCTTATCCTTATCTAAGGATCTTATCAGAAGAACAATATTCATAAGTGTAATTTCCCTAGGTATAACTTGGGTAGTTTCCGGGACTTTCTGGTTATCCACTGCCCTGATATTTTCTAGGGTAATCCACTTATCTTATCTTTTTAACCATTAATTAATTTTCTAGTTTTTCTTAACAATGGCCACCTCAGGTTTTTTGATCTCCAGGATTTTATTGAAAATCCTTCATTAGCCCCTAAATTACGTGTTAATATCACAAATGGGAGAATGGAAAGAAATAGCCAACTATTATAATATCCCATTTTCACAGCAACTGACTAAGGAAATGTTAAAAATCATGTGATTGAAGTGCTGGTTCAACATGAAGTTTTAAAAGAATCCGCTGTTGACAGATTAACGCCCATGTCCAAGAAACTTCAACCACTATCCACCACCCCTCCTCACTCAGAAGTTGCTTCAGGTCTGGCTAGCCCTCAACAAGAAACACAACGAATAGACGCCTTAGAACTGGAACGAGCTAGGTTCGAGTTCCAAATCAAAATGAAAGAACTCGAGTTGGAGCAGGAGTCGGAACAGGCCAAGTTGCAACATGAAGAAAAGTTGGAACAGGCCAAGTTGGAACAGGCCAAGTTGGAGCACAAGTTGGAGCATGAGGGAAGGTCGGAACAGGCCAAGTTGGAGCATGAGGAAATGATGGAACGGGCCAAGTTGGAGCAGGAGGTTAGACTGAAAGAACTACAGGTAAGAGAGATAGAAGTCACCTTAACATCGGAGTTTAGATCAAAGGAAGTGGCATTAAGAGAGAAACTAGCTGCTTTTAACCCTGCTACTGCTTCTTCCCTTGTTCCCGGTTTTGATGAATCCGATATGGACGGGTCATTTAGGACTTTTGAGAAAATAGCCGGGAAGAATGGTAGCCAAGAGACTGATGGTGTCAGTGTTAGTTCCTAAATTATATGGTAAGGCTCGTAGAGAGTTTATAACTGTTTAGACCAGACTGATGACTATGATAACGTAAAAAGAATATCCTCACCTCTTATGCTATCGCCAGATGGATGCCAGCAAAGTTTCGTAAACTAACCAAACCATTTTCCCACACCTTTGTTGAGTTGCTCAAGAAAAGCAGAGTTTTAAGTGGTTAGAACTACAGAACCTCCATTTTTCAGGATTTTGTGTTAAATTTGGTAGTCCTGGAGGTGGAAGGCAAGATACCATTTTCACATCTTGAAGCATGTGGAGGGCGTGGAGAGGTTAATTTAGGGCATCTTTCTGGAGCTGGCTGATGCATGCCTTTGTTGAGTGGAGTCTGGGCAGTAGACGTCGTGCTTCCCGACATATTGGAGTCCTCCTCTGATGATAACCTTGGGAACGTGGTGGTAGGTCGAAAGGTCCCACCTCTCCCCGATGCAACCAAGTTTTATTGTTCTTACTGTAAAACCCAGGCCATACGATCCAGTCTTGTAAACACCCAAAGTGTCGAACTGCTAAAAAGTAGTTCCCTGGATCCCAAATCCAAACCAATAGCAACCACCAATGTGGAAAGGCCCCATCAGGATCTCTTCTCTTCATTCACCTATAAGGGAAAATTTTCAATCATAGAGGGGTCTCGTTCTTTCCCTATTCGTATACTACGTGATACGGGAGCAGCACAATCTATCCTCCTGTTTAACGTCATTCCTGATATATCTACCGCATTTACTAATGAGTGTTCTAATTTCAGATCTCTCATCCCATTCTTCCTATCCTTTAGCAAAAGTGCACCTCCAATGTCCCTTGATTACTGGGGAAGTGCAAATAGCCATAAGGAAAGACCCAATGCCTGTGTGCGGCATTCATTTATTATTGGGTAATGACTTGGTAGGAGATCTAGTGGTTCCTAACATAAAGACAGTCGACTCTCCCTTACTGTCACTCCACCACTGACCTTAAAGAAACTTCTTCCTCATCTTTTTCCCATCTTGTGCTGTCACCCGGTCACAGAGTGTGCGAAATGGGCCCTCTTCGTCTAAAACCACCTCTAATATTTTCCTGCACAGAAGATCTCATACAATAAGACAATTAGTAAGGATGAGCTCGTTAAAGCCCAACAATCTGATCCATCTTTGACTAGAAACTTCATCATGCAGCAGTTAGGGGTAAGGAATTTTATACCCTTCCGTGTTTTATTTATCATGAAGGGGTTTTGATGAGGGCTTATAGGCCCCCTGAGCTTGCCCATCTAGACACGTGGTCTGAAATACATCAAGTGGTAATTCCCACCTCAGTCAGACCAGCATTAATTGCCCTTGCCCATGATGGTATTTATTTCAGGACATTTGGGAATCCTGAAAACATATAAAAAGCTCCTCCAACACTATTATTGGCCTGGACTTAGGAAGGATGTGTCAAAGTACCTAAATCTTGTCATATTTGTCAAATGGTAGGAAAACCAAATGAAAGTATACCAGCAGCTCCCATTAAGCCCATCCCAGTATTTTCTACACCATTTGAAAAGATTGTTGTGGATTGTGTGGGCCATTACCAAAGACTAAGAAGGAAATCAATTCCTGCTCACAGTTATGGATACCAGTACACGTTATCCTGAGGCTTTTCCCCTTAAAAGCATCACTTCAAAAAATGTAATCAAACATCTTTTGCACCTTTTCACTTCAGTGGGCATTCCTAAAGAGATCTAATCCGATCAGGGCACCAATTTTACGAGCAATCTTTTCAAACAGGTGATGAAAGACCTCAGTGTGGACCATTGTACATCTTCGGCTTACCACCCACAATCCCAAGGTTGCTTGGAACGGTTCCATCAAACTTTCAAATCAATGCTCAAAAAATACTGTATAGAACACCAAAAGGAATGGGATGAAAGCATAGACTTGTTACTCTTTGCCATCAGGGAATGTCCCCAGGAGTCATTGGGTTTCTCCCCGTTCGAGTTACTATATGGGAGACAAATGAGGGGACCCCTTAAAATAGTAAAGGAGCAGTGGTTTGACACTCCATCTATTAAGCCCGCAACAGTTTCCCAATACATTGACACTTTAAGGGACAAATTAACTGAAGTCCGAACCATTGCTCAGTCAAACTTAAAAGTCCAAGAAAAAATGGTGAAGTCCCAACCTAAATTAGTTAAAGATCATTTTTTCTCCCAGGTGACAAAAGTGTTACTCTTTCTACCCATTCCAGGCTCTCCCTTAAAAAGCAAGTTTACTGGTCCTATATAGTTGCTAATAAATATCTCCTCTCAACTATATAGTCCACATACTCCTGATCATGAAAAGATTCACAACTTATTCACATTAATCTCATGAAACATTACCATTCCAGGCAGTCAGAGGAAGACATCCCAGAGGCTATAAGCCTACCTGTATTGCATACGGTTTTGTCAGGGCCAGAGCCGGAGACAGATGACATGGACCTATTGGAGAATTTAGACTTCCCTCTACCTAAAGAAAACCCTGCTAACAGTCACATACTCAACAACTTGGATGAGTATTTTTCTGTTCTGAATCCATCTCAAGCAAAAGATCTCCCTAAGTTATTATCAACATTTCCTAAAGTCACGTCGGACCTCCCAGGGTTTTGCAATATACTTAAACATGATGTACAACCCATTAGGCAATCAGCATATCGACTAAATCCACAAAAAAGAGAGATTATGAAAAAAGGAGGTAGATTTTTTGTTAAAACATAACTTAGCTGAGCCTAGTACCTCCCCCTGGGCTTCACCTTGCCTTCTCATTCCAAAACCCGATAGCACTTTTCGTTTCTGTACCGATTATCGTAAGGTGAACCAGGTCACTGTCTCAGACTCCTACCCTTTACCTTTGATTGAAGATATAATGAGCAGCATAGGCTGTGCCAAATTTATCAGTACGGTGAACTTATTGAAAGGATATTATCAAGTGGGACTGCGGATGGGGCCAAAATAATCTCGGCATTTATAACTCCATTTGGTCTTTTCAATATTTGGTTATAGCGTTTAGCTTTTCTAATGCTCCGGCCACATTCAGAGGGCCATCAACTTCCTAATTCAGGACTAGGTGGGACGTTCGCCTACCTATGGATGACCTGGTGGTGGTGTCCGGACAGCTGGGACTTCGAACATCTGGTGCGTTTGGGAGTACTGTTTGCACGACTGCAAGACTGGATTCACCATAAACCTGGCTAAATCTGCTTTTGGCCGGGCCTCAGTGACTTACCTGGGACATATCGTTGGGCATGGTATGGTGAGACCCAAGGATGCAAACGTTAGAGCCATCTTGTCCTTCCCCACTCCAAGAACGAGGAAGGAACTCATGCGCTTCCTGGGGATGTGCAGCTACTACCGTCAGTTCTGCAGTAACTTCTCCAGCGTGGCCGGACCCCTCACAGACCTTACCAGTTCTGCGGTTCCTTACATCTGGAACCAGAAGTGCGACCAGTCTTTCCACCGCCTCAAAGCCTTCCTTGCCTCCCAGCCTGTAGTCCACCCCCCTGACTACACCTCGCCCTTCCATCTACAAATCGACGCTAGTGGTGTCGGAGTGGGGGCTGTGCTCCTACAACCCGACCCAACCACTGATGTTCTTCACCCTGTGGCATACTACTCCGCCAAGTTGAAAAAACATCAGACCAACTACTCGACCATAGAGAAGGAGGCCCTGGCTCTGGTGTTGGCAATAAAGAAGTTTGAATGTTACCTCCAGTCTTGCCCACAAACAACCCTAGTCTTCACCGACCATAACCCACTCACGTTCATCCAAACCAACAAGACCTCCAACCAGCGAATCCTCCGCTGGGCTCTCCTCACCCAGCCCTATAATCTACAAGTCCGGCACATAAAGGGGGTCGACAACCTGATTGCAGACTCCTTATCCCGAGCTCCAGTGGAAATGCAGCAGCTACTCTCCAGACGCACCAGGTGATCACCTCCTTCGCGCCCGCGCTACGGAGGTCTTTGGAGGGGGGGTGTTACGAACCCCTCCACCCAGCACTACGAACCACGCCATCTATTGTCCTGATCTACCTACCCAGCACCCCGAGCAACGCCATCTAGGGACGAGACACGAGTATGACTCGTCTTAGTTACCACTCCGAGGTTTCCCTTCTCCATATCCTGGGTTGCGTCACCTCCTCAGTCTTCTTTGTCAGCTCCAATTCGAGGAGAGGGCACTTGGCTCTGGGAAGTGACCACAGGATCATCTATCCTCTAAACCTACGTGCAGTGACTACCTACCGTCTTCTACAATACTCAGCCTTACTCGTCAGCCATCTCAGCTCCTCACTTAAGTACATGTATCTTGTATTACCTCCCCCACGTCCACTTGCTTCAAAATTGTTTATGTTGCATTAATATGTATATACTGTTAATGTTTAGGTTAAGTTTGGTTAAGGGTAATTTATAAGCTGAATATTTTGTTAAGGGATTTATGGTACTCTATTATATACAACGAAAACTCGCATCCTTTGTCTACCCTTTTATAGTCCGATTGTCTTTGTTTTTTTTTTTATTGTTGTTACCTGTTGGGACTCTGGGTGAACGTATAACTATATTAAATCCCCAACTCGTAACAACTCCAGACAGGGAATATGTTATACTCGATCAGGGGACTCTGTTATACTCGATCAGGGGACTTTGTTATACTTGATTTGGGGACTAAGTTATACTCGATCAGGGGACTTTGTTATACTCGACCAGGGGACTTTATTATACTTGACCAATGGACGTTGTTATACTCAATGAGGGGCCTTTGTTATAATCGATGAGGCGGCTTTGTTATACTCGACCAGGGAACTTTGTTATACTCGATCAGGGGATATGTTATACTCGATCAGGGGATTTTGTTATACTCAATCAGGGGACTTTGTTATACTTGATTTGGGGACTTTGTTATACTCAGCTAGGGGACTTTGTTATACTCGATTAGGGGACTTTGTTATACTCTTTCAGGGGACTTTGTTGTACTCGATTAGGGGCCTTTGTTATACTCGATGAGGGGGCTTTGTTATACTCGACCAGGGGACTTTATTATACTCGATCAGGGGATATGTTATCCTCGATCAGGGGACTTTGTTATACTCGATCAGGGGACTTTGTTATACTTGATTAGGGGACTTTGTTATAGTCGACCAGGGGACTTTTTTATACTTGACCAATGGTTGTTGTTATACTCAATGAGGGGCCTTTGTTATACTCGATCAGGGGACTTTGTTATACTCGACCAGGGGACTTTGTTATACTCGACCAGGGGACTTTGTTACACGAAATCAGGGTTCTTTGTTATACTCGATGAAGGGCCTTTGTTATACTAAATCAGGGGACTTTGTTATACTCGCTTAGGGGCCTTTTTTAGACTCGATCAGCGGCCTTTGTTATACACGATCAGGGGACTTTGTTATACTCGATCAGGAGACTTTGTTATACTCGAGCATGGGGTTTTGTTATACTCGATCAGGGGACTTTTTTATACTCGACCAGAGGACTTTCTTATACTCGTCCAGGAGACTTTGTAATACTCGATTAGGGGACTTTGTTATACTCGATTAGGGGACTTTGTTATACTCGATCAGGGGATATGTTAGACTCGATCAGGGGACTTAGTTATACTCGATTAGGGGACTTTGTTATACTCCTCCAGGGGTCTTTGTTATAATCGATGAGGGGACTTTGTTATACTCGATCAGGGGACTTTGCTATACTCGATCAGGAGACCAGTGTTATACTCGATCAGGGGACTTTGTTATACTCGACCAGGGGCCTTTTTTATACTCAATTAGGGACTTTTTTATACTCGACCAGAGTACTTTGTTATGCTCGATCAGGGGACTTTGTTATACTCGACCAGGGGACATTGTTATACTCGACGAGGATACTTTGTTATACTCGATTAGGCGGCTTTGTTATACTCGATCAAGAGACTTTGTTATACTCGATAAGGGGAATTTGTTATACTCAATCAGGGACTTATTTATACTCGACCAGAGTACCTTATTATACCTGATCAGGGGACTTTGTTATACTCGACTAGGGGCCTTTTTTGGACTCGACGAGGGGCCTTTGTTATACTCGATCAGGGGACTTTCTTATACTCGACAAGGGGACTTTGTTATACTCAATCAGGGACTTTTTTATATTCGACCAGAGTACTTTATTATACTAGATCAAGGGACTTTCTTATACTCGACCAGGGGACTTTTTTATACTTGACCAATGGACTTTGTTATACTCAATGAGGGGCCTTTGTTATACTCGATCAGGGGACTTTGTTATTCTCGACCAGGGGACTTTGTTATAAGCGATCAGGGGACTTTTTTATACTCGACCAGGGGACTTTGTTAAACTTGATCAGGATATATGTTATGCTCGTTCAGGGGACTTTGTTATACTCAACCAGGGGACTTTCTTAACTCAAACAGGGGACTTTGTTGTACTCGATCAGGGGACTTTGTTATACTCGATTACTGGCCTTTGTTACACTCGATGAGGGGGCTTTGTTATACTCGACCAGGGGACTTTGCTATACTCGACAAGGGGACTTTGTTATATTCGATCAGGGGACTTTGATATACTCGACCAGGAGACTTTTTTATACTTTATCAGGGGACTTTGTCATACTCGACCAGAGGCATTTGTTATACTCGATCGGGGGAGTTTGTTATACTCGTTCAGTGGACTTTCCTATATTTGACCAATGGACTTTGCTATACTCGATGAGAGGCCTTTGTTATACTCTACTAGGGGACTTTGTTATACTCGACCAGGGGACTTTGTTATACTCGATCAGCGGACTTTGTTATACTCGACCAGAGGACTTTGTTATACTCGATCAGGGGACTTTGTTATACTCGATCAGGGGACTTTTTTATACTCGACCAGAGGACTTTGTTATACTCGACCAGGGGACTTTGTTATACTCGATTAGGGGACTTTGTTACACTCGTCCAGGGGACTTTTTTATACCCGACCAATGGACTTTGTTATACTCAATGAGGGGCCTATGTTATACTCGATCAGGGGACTTTGTTATATTCGACCAGGGGACTTTATTATACTTGACCAATGGACTTTGTTATACTCAATGAGGGGCCTTTGTTATATTCGATGAGGGGACTTTGTTATACTCGACCAGGATACTTTTTTTTACTCGACCATAGGACTTTGTTATACTCAATCAGGGGATATGTTATACTCGATCAGGGGACTTTGTTATACTCGATAATGGGACTTTTTTATACTCGATTAGGGGCCTTTGTTACACTCGATGAGGGGGCTTTGTTATACTCGACCAGGGGATTTTGTTATACTCGAACAGGGAATATGTTATACTCGATCAGGGGACTTTGTTATACTCGATCAGGGGACTTTGTTATACTTGATTTGGGGACTAATTTATACTCGATCAGGGGACTTTGTTATACTCGATCAGATGACTTTGTTATACTCGACCAAGGAAATTTGTTATGCTCGATTAAAAAACTTTGTTATACTCGACCAGGAGACTTTGTTATACTCGATCAGGGGACTTTGTTATACTCCACCAGGACTTTTTTATACTCGATCAGGGGATGTGTTATACTCGATCAGGGACTTTGTTATACTCGTGCAGGGGGCTCTGTTTTACTCGATCAGGGGACTTTGTTATACTCGATCAGAGGACTTTGACTTACTCGATCAGGGCCCTTTGTTATGCTCGACCAGGGGACTTTGCTATACTCGCTCAGGGGACTTTTGTTATACTCAATCCGGGGACTTTGTTAAACTCTATCAGGGGACTTTGTCTTACTCGATCAGGGCCCTTTGTTATACTCGACCAGGGGACTTTGTTATATCTCGATTAGGGGACTTTGTTATACTCGATCAGGGGACTTTTGTTATACTCAATCAGGGGACTTTGTTATACTCGACCAGGGGCCTTTTTCATACTCGATTAGAGGACTTTGTTTTACTCGATAAGGGGACTTTGTTATACTCGATTAGAGGACTTTGTTATACTCGACCAGGGGCCTTTGTTATACTCGACCAAGATACATTATTGTACTCGATCAGGGGACTTTGTTATACTCCACCAGGGACTTTGTTATACTCGATCAGGGGATATGTTATACTCGATCAGGGGACTTTGTTATACTCGTCCAGGGGGCTTTGTCTTACTCGATCAGGGGACTTTGTTATCCTCAATCAGAGGACTTTGTCTTACTCGATCAGGGCCCTTTGTTATGCTCGACCAGGGGACTTTGCTATACTCGATCAGGGGACTTTTGTTATACTCAATCAGGGGACTTTGTTATACTCTATCAGGGGACTTTGTCTTACTCGATCAGGGCCCTTTGTTATACTCGACCAGGGGACTTTGTTATAATCGATCAGGGACTTTTGTTATACTCGATTAGGGACTTTGTTATACTCGATCAAGGGGACTTGCAATAATCCAGAGGACTTTGTTATACTTCGACCAGGGGCCTTTTTCGCCGTGCCGGACTTTGTTTTGACTCGATAAGGGGACTTTGTTATACTCGATTAGAGGACTGTTATACTCGACCGGGGCCTTTGTTATACTCGATTAGAAAACTTTGTTATACTCGACCAAGATACATTGTTGTACTCGATCAGGGGACTTTGTTATATTCCACCTGGGACTTTGTTATACTCGATCAGGCGATATGTTATACTCGATCAGGGACTTTGTTATACTCGACGAGAAGACTCTGTTATACTCGACGAGAAGACTTTGTTATTCTCGATCAAGGGACTTTCTTATACTCGACCAGGGGACTTTTTTATACTTGACCAATGGACTTTGTTATACTCAATGAGGGGCCTTTGTTATACTCGATCAGGGGACTTTGTTATTCTCGACCAGGGGACTTTGTTATAAGCGATCAGGGGACTTTTTTATACTCGACCAGAGGACTTTGTTAAACTTGATCAGGAGATATGTTATGCTCGATCAGGGGACTTTGTTATACTCAACCAGGGGACTTTCTTAACTCAAACAGGGGACATTGTTGTACTCGATCAGGGGACTTTGTTATACTCGATTACTGGCCTTTGTTATACTCGATGAGGGGGCTTTGTTAGACTCGATCAGGGGAATTTGCTATACTCGACCAGGGGACTTTGTTATATTCGATCAGGGGACTTTGATATACTCGACCAGGAGACTTTTTTATACTTTATCAGGGGACTTATTCATACTCGACCAGAGGCATTTGTTATACTCGATCGGGGGAGTTTGTTATACTCGTTCAGTGGACTTTGTTATACTTGATTAGGGGACTTTGTTATAGTCGACCAGGGGACTTTTTTTATACTTGACCAATGGTTGTTGTTATACTCAATGAGGGGTCTTTGTTATACTCGATCAGAGGACTTTGTTATACTCGCCCAGGGGACTTTGTTATACTCGACCAGGGGACTATGTTACACGCAATCAGGGTTCTTTGTTATACTCGATGAGGGGCCTTTTTTATACTAGATCAGGGGACTTTGTTATACTCGCTTAGGGTCCTTGTTTAGACTCGATCAGCGGCCTTTGTTATACTCGAACAGGGGCCTTTGTTATACTCGAGCCGGGGGTTTTGTTATACTCGATCAGGGGACTTTGTTATACTCGATTAGGAGCCTTTGTTATACTCGATGAGGGGGCTTTCTTATACTCGACTACGGGACTTTGCTATACTCGACCAGGG
Source organism: Homarus americanus (assembly GCF_018991925.1). Lineage (NCBI taxonomy): Eukaryota > Metazoa > Arthropoda > Malacostraca > Decapoda > Nephropidae > Homarus > Homarus americanus. The sequence goes on from NW_024751473.1 coordinate 24,782, forward strand.
GACTTTGTTATATTCGATCAGGGGATATGTTAGACTCGAACAGGGGACTTAGTTATACTCGGTTAAGGGGACTTTGTTACACTCCTCCAGGGGTCTTTGTTTTACTCGATCAGGGGACTTTGCTATACTCGATCAGGGGACCTGTGTTATACTCGATCAGGGGACTTTGTTATACTCGACCAGGGGCCATTTTTATACTCAATCAGGGACTTTTTTATACTCGACCAGAGTATTTTGTTATACTCGATCAGGGGACTTTGTTATACTCCACCAGGGGACATTGTTATACTCGACGAGGATACTTTGTTATACTCGATTAGGGGGCTTTGTTATACTCGATCAAGAGACTTTGTTATACTCGATAAGGGGAATTTGTTATACTCAATCAGGGACTTTTTTATACTCGACCAGAGTACCTTATTATACTTGATCAGGGGACTTTGTTATACTCGACTAGGGGCCTTTTTTGGACTCGACGAGGGGCGTTTGTTATACTCGATCAGGAGACTTTGTTATACTCGACAAGGGGACTTTATTATACTTGATTAGGGGACTTTGTTATACTCAACCAGGGGATTTTGTTATACTCGATTAGGGGACTTTGTTATACTCTTTCAGGGGACTTTGTTATACTCGATTAGGGGCCTTTGTTATACTCGATGAGGGGCTTTGTTATACTCGACCAGGGGACTTTGTTATACTCGATCGAGATATGTTATCGTCAGGGAGACTTGTTGCTCTTTCGATGGGGGACTTTTGTTATACTTGATTAGGGGACTTTGTTACTCGTCGACCAGGGACTTTTTATACTTGACCAATGGTTTGTTGTTATACTCAATGAGGGTCTTTTGTTATACTCGATCAGGGGACTTTGTTATACTTTCGACCAGGGGAATTTGTTATACTCGACCAGGGTACTGTTATACTCGAACTTAGAATATGTTGTACTCGATCAGGGGACTGTTATACTCGATCAGGGGACTTTGTTATACTCGATTAGGAGCCTTTGTTATACTCGATGAGGGGGCTTTCTTATACTCGAATACGGGACTTTGCTATACTCGACCAGGGGACTTTGTTATATTCGATCAGGGTACTTTGTTATACTCGATCAGGGGACTTTTTTATACTCGACCAGAGGACTTTCTTATACTCGTCCAGGAGACTTTGTTATACTCGATTAGGGGACTTTGTTATACTCGATAGGGGACTTTGTTATACTCGATTAGGGGACTTTGTTATACTCCTCCAGGGGTCTTTGTTATAATCGATCAGGGGACTTTGTTATACTCGATCAGGGGACTTTGCTATACTCGATCAGGGGACCTGTGTTATACTCGATCAGGGGACTTTGTTATACTCGACCAGGGGCCTTTTTTATACTCAATCAGGGACTTTTTTATACTCGACCAGAGTACTTTGTTATACTCGATCAGGGGACTTTGTTATACTCGACCAGGGGACATTGTTATACTCGACGAGGATACTTTGTTATACTCGATTAGGCGGCTTTGTTATACTCGATCAAGAGACTTTGTTATACTCGATAAGGGGAATTTGTTATACTCAATCAGGGACTTTTTTATACTCGACCAGAGTACCTTATTATACCTGATCAGGGGACTTTGTTATACTCGACTAGGGGCCTTTTGGACTCGACAGGGAGCGCTGTTATACTCGACAAGGGGACTTTGTTATACTCGACAAGGGGACTTTGTTATACTCAATCAGGGACTTTTTTATACTCGACCAGAGCACTTTATTATACTCGATCAGGGGACTTTGTTATACTCGACCAGGGGACTTTATTATACTTGACCAATGGACTTTGTTATACTCAATGAGGGGCCTTTGTTATACTTGACCAGGGGACTTTGTTATACTCGACCAGGGGACTTTGTTATAAGCGATCAGGGGACTTTTTATACTCGACCAGAGGACTTTGTTAAGCAGTCAGGATATATATGTTATCATCATTCAGGGGACTTTGTTATACTCAACCAGGGACTTTCTTAACTCAAACGGGGGACTTTGTTGGCGATCAGGGACTTTGTTATGCACTCGATTACTGGCCTTTGTTACTCGATGAGGGGGCTTTGTTATACTCGACCAGGGACTTTATACTCGACAAGGGGACTTTGTTATATATTCGATCAGGGCTTTGATATACTCGACCAGGGGCATATACTTTATCAGGGGACTTTGTCGCTACTCGACCAGAGGCATTGTTATACTCGATCGGGGAGTTTGTTATACTCATTCAGTGGACTTTCCTATATTTGACCAATGGACTTTGCTATACTCGATGAGAGGCCTTTGTTATACTCTACTAGGGAACTTTGTTATACTCGACCAGGGGACTTTGTTATACTCGATCAGCGGACTTTGTTATACTCGACCAGAGGACTTTGTTATACTCGATCAGGGGACTTTGTTATACTCGATCAGGGGACTTTTTTATACTCGACCAGAGGACTTTGTTATACTCGACCAGGGGACTTTGTTATACTCGATTAGGGGACGTTGTTACACTCGTCCAGGGGACTTTTTTATACCCGACCAATGGACTTTGTTATACTCAATGAGGGGCCTATGTTATACTCGATCAGGGGACTTTGTTATATTCGACCAGGGGACTTTATTATACTTGACCAATGGACTTTGTTATACTCAATGAGGGGCCTTTGTTATATTCGATGAGGGGACTTTGTTATACTCGACCAGGATACTTTTTTTTACTCGACCATAGGACTTTGTTATACTCAATCAGGGGATATGTTATACTCGATCAGGGGACTTTGTTATACTCGATAATGGGACTTTTTTATACTCGATTAGGGGCCTTTGTTACACTCGATGAGGGGGCTTTGTTATACTCGACCAGGGGATTTTGTTATACTCGAACAGGGAATATGTTATACTCGATCAGGGACTTTGTTATACTCGATCAGGGGACTTTGTTATACTTGATTTGGGGACTAATTTATACTCGATCAGGGGACTTTGTTATACTCGATCAGATGACTTTGTTATACTCGACCAAGGAAATTTTTTATGCTCCATTAAAAAACTTTGTTATACTCGACCAGGAGACTTTGTTATACTCGATCAGGGGACTTTGTTATACTCCACCAGGACTTTTTTATACTCGATCAGGGGATGTGTTATACTCGATCAGGGACTTTGTTATACTCGTGCAGGGGGCTCTGTTTTACTCGATCAGGTGACTTTGTTATACTCGATCAGGGGACTTTGTCTTACTCGATCAGTGCCCTTTGTTATACTCGACCAGGGGACTTTGTTAAAATCGATCAGGGGACTTTGTTATACTCGATTAGGGGACTTTGTTATACTCAATCAGGGGACTTTTGTTATACTCAATCAGGGGACTTTGTTATACTCGACCAGGGGCCTTTGTTAAAAATAGAATCGGGACTTTTGTTATACTCGATTAGGGACTTTGTTATACTCGATCGAGACTTTGTTACCAATCAGGGACTTTGTTATACCGACCAGGGCCTTTTTCATACTCAATTAGAGGACTTTGTTTTACTCGATAAAGGGGACTTTGTTATACTCGATTAGGGACTTTATTTATACTCGACCAGGGGCCTTTGTTATACTCGATTAGAAAAGCTTTGTTGCTCTCGATCAAGATACATTGTTGGCCTCGATCAGGGGACTTTGTTATACTCCACCAATGGACTTTGTTATACTCAATGAGGGGCCTTTGTATACTCGATCAGGGGACTTTGTTATACTCGACCAGGGGACTTTGTTATACGCGATCAGGGGACTTTTTTATACTCGACCAGAGGACTTTGTTAAACTTGATCAGGATATATGTTATGCTCGATCAGGGGACTTTGTTATACTCAACCAGGGGACTTTCTTAACTCAAACAGGGGACTTTGTTGTACTCGATCAGGGGACTTTGTTATACTCGATTACTGGCCTTTGTTATACTCGATGAGGGGGCTTTGTTAGACTCGATCAGGGGAATTTGCTATACTCGACCAGGGGACTTTGTTATATTCGATCAGGGGACTTTGATATACTCGACCAGGAGACTTTTTTATACTTTATCAGGGGACTTATTCATACTCGACCAGAGGCATTTGTTATACTCGATAGGGGGAGTTTGTTATACTCGTTCAGTGGACTTTCCTATATTTGACCAATGGACTTTGCTATACTCGATGAGAGGCCTTTGTTATACTCTATTAGGGGACTTTGTTATACTCGACCAGGGGACTTTGTTATACTCGATCAGTGGACTTTGTTATACTCGACCAGAGGACTTTGTTATACTCGATCAGGGGACTTTGTTATACTCGATCAGGGGACATTTTTATATTCGACAAGGGGACTTTATTATACTTGACCAATGGACTTTGTTATACTCAATGAGGGGCCTTTGTTATATTCGATGAGGACTTTGTTATACTCGACCAGAACCTTTTTTACTCGACCTTAGGACTTTGTTTATACTCAATCAGGGGATATGTTACTTTCTCGATCAGGGGACTTTGTTATACTCGATAATAGGTTTCGTATACTCGATTAGGGGCCTTTGTTACACTCGATGGGGGCTTTGTTATATACTCGACCAGGGATTTTTGTTATACTCGAACGGGAATATTTTATACTCGATCAGAGACTTTGTTATACTCGATCAGGGGACTTTGTTATACTTGATTTGAGGACTAATTTATGCACTGGATCAGGGGTCTTTTGTTCTCGATCGGAATGACTTTGTTATACTCTGACAAAGGAAATTTGTTATGTAAATTCAAAAACTTTGTTATACTCGACCAGGAGACTTTGTTATACTCGATCAGGGGACTGTTTATACTCCACCAGGACTTTTTATACTCGATCAGGGATGTGTTATACTCGATCAGGGACTTTGTTATACTCGTGCAGGGGGCTTTGTTTTACTCGATCAGGGGACTTTGTTATACTCGATCAGAGGACTTTGACTTACTCGATCAGGGCCCTTTGTTATGGTCGACCAGGGGACTTTGCTATACTCGCTCAGGGGACTTTTGTTATACTCAATCCGGGGACTTTGTTAAACTCTATCAGGGGACTTTGTCTTACTCGATCAGGGCCCTTAGTTATACTCGACCAGGGGACTTTGTTAAAATCGATCAGGGGACTTTCTTATACTCGATTAGGGGACTTTGCTTTACTCGATCAGGGGACTTTTGTTATACTCAATCAGGGGACTTTGTTATACTCGACCAGGGGCCTTTTTCGTACTCGATTAGAGGACTTTGTTTTACTCGATAAGGGGACTTTGTTATACTCGATTAGAGGACTTTGTTATACTCGACCAGGGGCCTTTGTTATACTCGATTAGAAAACTTTGTTATACTCGACCAAAGATACATTGTTGTACTCGATCACGAGGACTTTATTTATACTCCACCAGGGACTTTATTTATACCCGATCAGGGGATATGTTATACTCGATGAGGGGACTTTGTTATACTCGTCCAGGGGGCTTTTGTCTTTTCGATCAGGACTGTTGCTCTCAATCAGAGACTTCTCTTCTCGATCAGGGCCCTTTATTTATGCTCGACCAGGGACTTTGCTATACTCGATCAGGGGACTTTGTTGTTATACTCGACAGAAGACTCTGTTACTCGACGAAAGACTTTTGATATACTCGATCAAGGGACTTTCTTATATACTCGACCAGGGAACTTTGTATGACCCAATGGACTTTGTTATACTTAATGAGGCCTTTGTTATACTCGATCAGGGACTTTGTTATTCTCGACCAGGGACTTTGTTGCATAAGCGATCAGGGACTTTTATACTCGACCAGAGGACTTTGTTAAGATATGTTATGCTCGATCAGGGGACTTTGTTATACTCAACCAGGGGACTTTCTTAACTCAAACAGGGGACTTTGTTGTACTCGATCAGGGGACTTTGTTATACTCGATTACTTGCCTTTGTTATACTCGATGAGGGGGCTTTGTTATACTCGATCAGGGGAATTTGCTATACTCGACCAGGGGACTTTGTTATATTCGATCAGGGGACTTTGATATCCTCGACCAGGAGACTTTTTTATACTTTATCAGGGGACTTATTCATACTCGACCAGAGGCATTTGTTATACTCGATCGGGGGAGTTTGTTATACTCGTTCAGTGGACTTTCCTATATTTGACCAATGGACTTTGCTATACTCGATGAGAGGCCTTTGTTATACTCTATTAGGGGACTTTGTTATACTCGACCAGGGGACTTTGTTATACTCGATCAGTGGACTTTGTTATACTCGACCAGAGGACTTTGTTATACTCGATCAGGGGACTTTGTTATACTCGATCAGGGGACTTTTTTATACTCGACCAGAGGACTTTGTTAGACTCGACCAGGGGACTTTGTTATACTCGATCAGGGGACTTTTTTATACTCGACCAGAGGGCTTTGTTTTACTCGATTAGGGGACTTTGTTACACTCGTCCAGGGGACTTTTTTATACCTGACCAATGGACTTTGTTATACTCAATGAGGGGCCTTTGTTATACTCGATCAGGGACTTTGTTATACTCAACCAGGGGACTTTGTTATACGCGATCAGGGGACTTATTTATACTCGAGCAGAGGACTTTGATATACTCGATCAGGGGCCTCTTTTATAATCGATTAGGGGACTTTGTTATACTCGATAAGGGGACTTTGTTATACTCGATAAGGGGAATTTGTTATACTCGATCAGGGGAGTTTTGTTATACTCAATCAGGGGACTTTGTTATACTCGACCAGGGGCCTCTTTTATAATCGATTAGGGGACTTTGTTATACTCGATAAGGGGACTTTGTTATACTCGATAAGGGGAATTTGTTATACTCGATAAGGGGACATTGTTAGACTCGAACAGGGGTCATTGTTATACTCGACCAGGATACTTTGATATACTCGATTAGGCGGCTTTGGTATACTCGATCAAGGGACTTTGTTATACTCGATGAGGGGCCTTTGTTATACTCGATGAGGGGCCATTGTTATAGTAGATCAGAGGAGTTTGTTATACTCGATTAGGGGCCATTTTTCTACTCGATGAGGGGCCTTTGTTATACTCGATCAGGGGACTTTGATATCCTCGATCAGTGGACTTTTTTATACCTGACCAATGGACTTTGTTATACTTAATGAGGGGCCTTTGTTATACTCGATGAGGGGACTTTGTTATACTCGACCAGAGGACTTTGTTAAACCCGATCAGGGGACTTTGTTATACTCCACCAGGGACTTTGTTATACTCGATCAGGGGATATGTTATACTCGATCAGGGGACTTTGTTATGCTCGTCCAGGGGGTTTTGTTTTACTCGATCAGGGGACTTTGTTATACTCAATGAGAGGACTTTGTCTTACTCGATCAGGGCCCTTTGTTATGCTCGACCAACGGACTTTGCTATACTCGATCAGTGGAGTTTTGTTATACTCAATCAGGGGACTTTGTTATACTCTATCAGGGGACTTTGTCTTACTCGATCAGGGCCCTTTGTTATACTTGAAAAGGGGACTTTGTTATAATCGATCAGGGGACTTTGTTATACTCGATTAGGGGACTTTGTTATACTCGATCAGGGGACTTTTGTTATAATCAATCAGGGGACTTTGTTATACTCGACCAGGGGCCTTTTTCATACTCGATTATGGGACTTTGTTTTACTCGATAAGGGGACTTTGTTATACTCGATTAGAGGACTTTTTTATACTCGACCAGGGGCCTTTGTTATACTCGATTAGAAAACTTTGTTATACTCGACCAAGATACATTGTTGTACTCGATCAGGGGACTTTGTTATATTCCACCTGGGACTTTGTTATACTCGATCAGGCGATATGTTATACTCGATCAGGGGACTTTGTTATACTCGACGAGAAGACTCTGTTATACTCGACGAGAAGACTTTGTTATACTCGATCAAGGGACTTTCTTATACTCGACCAGGGGACTTTTTTATACTTGACCAATGGACTTTGTTATACTCAATGAGGGGCCTTTGTTATACTCGATCAGGGGACTTTGTTATACTCAACCAGGGGACTTTGTTATACGCGATCAGCGGACTTTTTTATACTCGACCAGAGGACTTTGTTAAACTTGATCATGAGATATGTTATGCTCGATCAGGTGACTTTGTTATACTGAACCAGGGGACTTTCTTAACTCAAACAGGGGACTTTGTTGTACTCGATCAGGGGACTTTGTTATTCTCGATTACTGGCCTTTGTTATACTCGATGAGGGGGCTTTGTTATACTCGACCAGGGGACTTTGCTATATACTCGACCAGGGGACTTTGTTATATTCGATCAGGGGACTTTGATATACTCGACCAAGGGCTTTTTTATACTTTATCCAGGGGGACTTTGTCATACTCGACCAAGAGGCATTTGTTATGCGATAAGGGGAATTTGTTATACTCGATAAGGGGACATTGTTAGACTCGAACAGGGGTCATTATACCTCGACCAGGATACTGTTATACTCGATTAGGCGGCTTTGTTATATACTCGATCAAGGGACTGTTAGCATACTCAATGAGGGGCCTTTGTTATACTCGATGAGGGGCCATTGTTATAGTAGATCAGAGGAGTTTGTTATATTCGATTAGGGGCCATTTTTGGACTCGATGAGGGGCCTTTGTTATACTCGATCAGGGGACTTTGATATCCTCGATCAGTGGACTTTTTTATACCTGACCAATGGACTTTGTTATACTTAATGAGGGGCCTTTGTTATACTCGATGAGGGGACTTTGTTATACTCGACCAGAGGACTTTATTAAACCCGATCAGGGGACTTTGTTATACTCCACCAGGGACTTTGTTATACTCGATCAGGGGATATGTTATACTCGATCAGGGGACTTTGTTATGCTCGTCCAGGGGGTTTTGTTTTACTCGATCAGGGGACTTTGTTATACTCAATCAGAGGACTTTGTCTTACTCGATCAGGGCCCTTTGTTATGCTCGACCAACGGACTTTGCTATACTCGATCAGTGGAGTTTTGTTATACTCAATGAGGGGACTTTGTTATACTCTATCAGGGGACTTTGTCTTACTCGATCAGGGCCCTTTGTTATACTCGACCAGGGGACTTTG
>NW_024751474.1:0-20575 GCF_018991925.1 Homarus americanus
CTACTTCAATATAGTTTATAGTTATTACCCTCAATCTAGCTTAAATCTACTTCAATATAGTTTATGGTCGTACCCCTCAATCTTGCTTAAATCTACTTCATTATAGTTTATGGTCGTTTCCCCTCAATCTAGCTTAAATCTACTTAATTATAGTTTATGGTCGTTTCCCCTCAATCTAGCTTAAATCTACTTCATTATAGTTTATGGTCGTTTCCCCTCAATCTCGCTTAAATCTACTTCAATATAGTTTATGGTCGTTTCCCCTCAATCTAGTTTAAATCTACTTCAATATAGTTTATGGTCGTTTCCCCTCAATCTGTCTGTAGGCTTTCTGATACACAGGGGGCACTCCATACTCTATCAATATTACGATCCCAGGGTATTTCATCACCATTTCAAAAGCGCGCTACACCTCCCAACAAAATCTCTGCCGTGTCAATCTGTGTCACATTCTGGCTAAATAAACATTCAATTTTAACATGGGATAGAATAATGTTAATTGGCAGACAATGTTGATGGTTCATTTAGGTGATTACGGGTTATAAAGTTAACCAATAACAGCTAACGATATGAACCAACCAATCCCAAAATAAACTACGAATAAAGTTAATCTAACCAAACCAAAGTAAATTTAACCAAACCTTAAAGAAACTCAACCTTAGATTAACTTAACCTAACCAAACCATAGTAGGTATCTGGTAGTATTTGGGAGGTATCTGGTAGTATTAGGGAGGTATCTGGTAGTATTAGGGAGGTATCTGGTAGTATTAGGGAGGTATCTGGTAGTATTAGGGAGATATCTGGTAGTATTAGGGAGGTATCTGGTAGTATTAGGGGGGTATCTGGTAGTATTAGGGAGGTATCTGGTAGTATTAGGGAGGTATCTGGTAGTATTAGGGAGGTATCTGGTAGTATTAGGGAGATATCTGGTAGTATTAGGGAGGTATCTGGTAGTATTAGGGAGGTATCTGGTAGTATTAGGGGGATATCTGGTAGTATTAGGGAGGTATCTGGTAGTATTAGGGAGGTATCTGGTAGTATTAGGGAGTATCTGGTAGTATTAGGGAGGTATCTGGTAGTATTAGGGAGGTATCTGGTAGTATTAGGGAGGTATCTGGTAGTATTAGGGAGGTATCTGGTAGTATTAGGGAGGTATCTGGTAGAAAGTGCAGAAAATGGATTAGGAAAAAAATAGGAAAAATGAGAGGAAAAATTAGTATTTATTTTTAAATGGGAAAAATTAAGGAAAAAATTAGGACAATGAGGAAAAAATTGGTTGAATGGGGTAAAAATTAGGTAAAAATTAGGTAAAAAATTGTTAGAAATGAGGGAAAAATGGAGGTAAAACTGAGGTACTATTCCCAGGTAGGGATTTGGTACTAACTAATAAGCGGCTCCACATGCAAGAGATAGATATACTCGGGTATGTATATATAGTGAAAATACACAAGACCTCAACGATTGGTGCGTGAAGGTCTCGTGTTGACCAGGAGAACAACAGTGGATTGAGGAAAGCATGTCGGTGGCTTGGGTAATAACAGTGATAACCCTGACTACTACACTGAAATACGGATAATATCAGTAGGTATAATCTGAAAGTCGTGTACAGACAGAAACACAGAGGCAGACAAAGAAACAGACACAGACAAACAGGTAATTTGACTTCATAAATGTATATATAGTCTTATTGTTAACTACATGTTATATGATACTTATACAACTGATAATAGCGCACCCGATATCTACACCAACAATACGTGTATAGTGCTCACACACACACACACACACACACACACACACACACACACACACACACACACTGTTACAAATGCATCGACAACTAATCAAAAGGTTTCTCACTTACAGGAAACAATGCTTTACTCTTAAGTTATGCTGTTTCCTTTATAACACAACCTTCTGATTCATCTGTTGTGTGTGTGTGTGTGTGTCATGTGTGTGTGTGTGTGTGTGTGTGTGTGTGTGCGTGCGTGTGTGTGTGTGTGTGTGTGTGTGTGTGTGTAACAGCAATAATTTTATATTTTAGTCGTTACTGTAATGAGCTAAGTTAAACGATGTTTATGTAACAGCGCACGAGTTAGTTGCATAATGTTATAATACAGTGATTCCTTTATCAGGTTTGTTACGAACCCCTCCACCAATTGTCATGATCTACCTACCCAGCACTACGAACCACGCCATCTATTGTCCTGATCTACCTACCCAGCACCACGAGCAACGCCATCTAGGGACGAGACACGAGTATGACTCGTCTTAGTTACCACTCCGGGGTTTCCCTTCTCCATATCCTGGTTGTTGCGTCACTTCCTCCAAGTCTTCTTTGTCAGCTCGAGTTCGAGGAGGGAGCACTACACTCTGGGAAGTGACCACAGGATCACCTATCCTCTAAACCTACGGCACAGTGACTACCTACCGTCTTCTACAATACTCAGCCTTGCTCGTCAGCCATCTCAGCTCCTCACTTAAGTATTTGTAATCTTGTATTGCCTCCCCCACGTCCACTTGCTTCAAATTATTGTATGTTGTATAAATATGTATATACTGTTAATGTTTAGGTTAAGTATGGTTAAGGGTAAATTATAGAACTCTGAATATTTTGTTAAGGAATTTATGGTACTTTATTATACACAACGAAAACTCGCATCCTTTGTCTACCCTTTTATAGTCCGATTGTCTTTGTTTTTTTTTATTGTTGTTGCCTGTTGGGATCTGGGTAGACTTTTAACTATATTCTAAACCCCCAACTCGTAACAGGTTCAAGCATCGTCATTATTCCATGAAGCTAACCATAAACGCTCCAGACCTCAAAGCCTATCTGGTCATATGTAAATTTTCCCCCAAAGCCTTTGCAGGAAAAACTATCTTTTTTGGTCAACTTTTTGTTGATGAAAAGAAACTTGTACTTGGCTACTGTATTATAAAGGTAGGATTTACATATCAAAAGATCTTGGTAAAGTGAGTAGACGTCTTGCTCAAAGGGGTTGAGAAGAGGCAGAAGGCCACACACACACACACACACACACCTTCAGCCCTCATGGGGTGAGGACCCGGAGCTGTGAAGACCTGCCCTCTCTGCTGCCATTGTTGGCCAACTTTGCTGGTCCGCTGACATCTTCGACAACATCTCAGGAGCGTTTTCGGTTTATCGAGCATTAGTTTGCCCTACCCACTGGTGGTGTGAGTGACCCACACTCCAGTTGGATAGCAGCTATAGCGTGGTGTACCCGACGTGTTTTGAGCTCTTTTCCTTCTACTACTATTTTTCTTTTTTTCGCTCTGGCCTAGGGGCCTGCACCCTCAAAAGTGTATTCGTCCTGCGGTCCCCCCTGTAACTGTTCACCTCCCTCCCAGGAGATTGTGAACACGAAAGTGGGTTGGAGCAAGAACCCATCCCTCTGCCGAGTCTTTCCAGGAAAACCGTGATCGTGCGGGTCCACCTGGAAAGAGGGTAGCAATCCTCATCCTTACCCAATAGGCACACTTAGCTCACGTCTATAAGTGAGCAGTCACATACACTAGGAAGTAGGTATCCACAAACGGGGCTCCGGGTGAGAAGCTCATGAATCACTCTACGACCACCCCGCCATCAAGTGGCTGTGGGGAGTGATTAATTCCTCCGCTACTTACTCAACCGAAATAGGTAGGCTCTGAGCAACAGAAAAACCTCCAAAGAAGAAGAAAAAACCACTTAACCACCGGTTATGGGGTGCGTACGCCCTCCTAACCGCGACCCTCGCCTGAACCGCCAACCCGACGACCCGAACCACGACAGGCTCCGCACAGAGAAAGCGGACCAGCTGCGGGCCTTCCACGAAGCTCTGAAAACCAAGAACAACGCCATCCACACACCTCCGCCGCCCCCAACAGCTGCGCCACCACTGCCACCGCCACCGAGGACGACAACTGGACGAAGGTTAAAAACAAAAAACGCCGACGTGCTTTTTCGGGAAACGAAATTCGTCAAGCAGCCCAAAAGGCACCCATTACCACCACCAGCTCGACCCCAACGACACTGCCAAAATTCCGGATCTCGAAAACGGACACGAAAATGATATTTGCCGCCATCACAGAGATGGAGAAACAAAACCCACTGGCCAGGACACGGGACGGATCACAACAGCTCTATGTTGTGATATTTTAAGAAATAACAACTATTCATATTTGATCTCTGATAATTTCCGTACATGGTGAAATAATAATGAGCTATGAAATGCTCTGATAACATAAATATCATAAAACGAACGTCACTTGAACTTGTTCGTCATGTTCTTGTTTCCTTTTATGATATTTTTATTATTAGTGCCGTTTTATAAACTAATTTTAGCTTACTCAAGAGCTGAAATTATCAGAGAACAACACAGAAGTTATAATCCCTAAAGCATCAGAATATAAATACGATAGATCAAAAACTAAAGAACACTCGTGACTCTGCGTGTCCGTCGACTCAGTTGCAAAGTTCGAGTCAACAGACTGTTGTAGTCACAGTAAAGGCTGCACGTACCTCACAGGTGATGGGCGACGCTCCCTCGATGAGCTGTAAATATCACTTACCTGCAATGATAAACAAATACATTACTAACATAGAGAGTTTACTTCTCCCTCCTCAGCCTTCACAAATAACATAGGTTCGCTGATCTTCGGATTCACGAAAGGTTGTGAGCAAAAGACACTTATGAAAACCTGAACTTTATATGGAAGGAAATTTTGTGATACTTAGTTTATCTGAGTTACGAGTGTTCTTATAACGGTTGTTGTTGTTAATGAAAAATTATAAATTATCGGAAAATTCATCTTCCGTTACATTTAAAAAACACATAAATGGTTAAGCAAACTGTTTGTGGTGTCCGGGAGGGACTTTTACGCCTCAACTATTGTCAATCCGTATAGTCACTTGGCATAAAATAACATATAGTAAAATACTTGATTAACTTATAGTTGAATTATGTAACACGCCAACAATGTATAAACAGTAAAGAAAGTCTAATTAATAAAACTCAATAAAATACTCCAATATACACGAGTCTTGCAACAGTGACACGAACTTGTAAACAAATCCCGGTGGTCGAGTGGGGCGCCAACTCATGTCAACTATTGTAACCTTGACCTCTGGCCATAAACAAAACCACATTTAGTAACAAGACTGAATCAATAATATAATTCACATGACAAGGATAAACAGGTCAGGAAATATCCCAACCAGCATCCGTAATGTGAGGGAATATTTCACTGAATCATTTGAAGTCTCGGGAGAATGGTCATAAGTGGTGTTGCTGTCCTCCCATCATAAGGAGTTGTGTGTGTGTTCAAGAAAAACATTAAGAGCTGTTGTATATATCGAGGGTCAGGGGTCAAGTCACCACCAGGCGTGAGTCAATATCTGCCTGGAGCACAGTGTAGGTCATCAGGTGTTGTGGGACTCACCTTATCTGGAAGAGGTGGTGGTGGGTGTTCACTTGTCCAGGTCCTGCCGCCGGGAGCTCCTGTCACCAAGGTACTCCACTCTCCTGTGTTCACTTGTCCAGGTCCTGCCGCCGGGAGCTCCTGTCACCAAGGTACTCCACTCTCCTGTAATAACATCTTACAGTATTCTATGAAATTACATAAAATTTTTCATCATTTATTTTCTATTCTCTTCCTCCATCTTTAGCATGATAATGAAGAAAAATATAAATCTAAAACAAAAAGTTTAGGAAATGGAGTTCACTTAATAATGGTTAGCACAGATATTCGTAAGCCATTAATTCCTCTAGTAAATACTCTAGAGTCTAGACGCTCAGCAGCACCATACTACATTACATTATCCCGTAAACAGGCAGGCATACACCCACAAGGTAGCGTCCACTTCTTGACATACAGGGGGCCGTTGCTTCACTCTATTTTCTGAATATTAAAAATTCTAACCTAACCTGCCATGAAAGCGACTCGCCTGAGTACTAGGTTAAGTTAAAGTTTTGGGTTATGTTATTACTGCGTTTCAGCAAGTAAGGTCTTTGAGCAAGTTAGTAACTAGTTTAGCAATTACACCAATCGACAAACATGAAAATATTAGATAAAACAGTTCCCAAATTCGATCTTTTAATTTATACAACAAAACAAATATTTTAGTGAATATCCTCCAACAAATTGATAACGATGTGTAGCCATTTTATACTACAATTGAGGATAAGTGAAAATAGCCTGAGAACGTTTAGAAAGTTACTTTCATTGACACCAGATGTCAAAATAAGTACTTCCTGTTTTATATGGCGAGGGCTCAAGAGGGCAGAGCCCATGAGTTAGGAAGTTACGTAAGGTTAAGTCGATTTTCTAGAAAAATTAAGAAAAAATGGCTAATGTGCGACGGAAATTAAGGTCAGATTCGATTGAAACGACACAAAATACACCCGGAAACCCTATTTTTGTTAGTAGTTTTCGTGGTGTATCTAAACCGAGTCTTTACCATAAGGGTTTATAGAGAAGTTAGTAAACGTTATGGGCTTGGGGGGGATTTTGCATAGATTTTTTTGTTTTTGTTTTACGTGAATGTATTGTGTTTGTTTACGGATTCAGCTTCGGTTATGTGAAAAACACTTACATATATAGTTAGTATGTTATGGCCCTTCGTACTTTCGAATTGACAAAAATTATCAACTTAATCTAATTTTAGAATGAGTGAATCATTGGGTCATACATATTCAGTTTCGTCACTGCTCAAATCAGATATAGCCCAGCGATCATTTTTTCCATTTCGTCAAAGCGGTGAGGGTGCAGAGGCAACGTCCTCCTTGATAGGACTTTCAGATGGGTTAATTAAAGTTCACTTGGCTTGTGAGTCTGACTTTTTATACAGAAAAGTCAACTGGCTTCCCATAAGGGTTGGTGCAGTATACAGATACGGGTAGATTTTCGTTAGCTTTTATTAAAATATATTTATCACACAGTATTATCTATCGTGCAGCTGGAAAATACTCGTTTACAAAAAATACCCGTTTGCCACTTAATTATTTTCACATAAAATGATTTTTGTAAGATTGTACCATCGTACGATATATTTTCCCATGTTGAGATGGGGGCTTGTCTTTGGCAGCGCCCGGTTGCCAGTCACCAGCTGACGCTGTTAGAATAAAGTCTACAAAGAACGTGGTCTATAACTCCAACCTCTCACATGGCGCACTGAGTAGGATATGTCGGGGCCCGACACGCCATTACAGCCCTGACAAGAACGCTGACATGGCCCCTACACGTCCACGATTCTCGACGCCCTCAAGGGGACGCCAGGGCTTCTCTACACCGGCCGGGAACACCACGCGCGCCCAGCAGCAGGCCATGAGTGCATTGATGGCTCAGATGGCATCTCTAGGTGCTGGCGGTGGTCATGCTTCTATGCCGGTCATGAAGCCCTCAGCAGCTGTCGCTCCAGAGAAGTGTGAGGCAGAAATGCCAGCAGCTGCGTTTAGGACATGGAGGCGGTCCATGGAGTCATGGGTGCTGTTGAACGGGTGGCCACAACTGGTGGCCACACTCCACATTCGCCTGAACTGCGTCCCTGCACTCCAAAGGGTGATTGACTCGAGATACCCCAGCGGTCAGTGGGAGCAGCTCTCGCCCAAAGAAGCCCTGGACGCCATCAGTGGAATGGTTCTTCAATCTTCAAACCAAGCTGTGAAATGGAACGAGTTTTTCAACAGCAAACAAGGTGAAGAGGAGCCCATGAAAAGGTATTTTCAACGATGCTTCGCAGAGGCAGTGGAGTGTGAATTTAAATGTCCCACCTGTGATAACGACCTCTCTGAGTACATGCTATTACGTAAAGTTATGGTGGGCCTGAGTAACCCAGTGTTGAAAAGGGAAATTTTCCAGGGGTACTCTAGTTATAATAGTGTTGAAGTGCTTAGAAACAAATGCATGTTATTTGAGGCAGCAGTGAGAGATGCTGGTGTATTGTGTCGTACGTCTGGCCAGGCAGTGGTGGGAACAGCCGCGGAGGCAGTGGCGGTTGGTGATGACGTCACCGGTGAGTCTGAGGTAGCTGCCGCCCGACCTCGACACCCCAGTCGCGTGCACTGTGATAACTGCGGCATGTCACATGCCTCTGGTAAAAGTAACTGCCCTGCAAGTGGGGCTACATGTCGCAATTGCTGTAAGGTTGGTCACTTCAAAAGGTGTTGTAGGAGTAAGTCAGCCCTAAGTGCTCCTGTGGATGTATCAGGCGCTGTTACAGTGGCAACAGCCCAGCTATCCCGCCACCCCAGGTTACAAGTGTTCGTGTCCCAGGCCGGGGGCAATTCCCCCGCCACCCCCGTGCTGGCTGTAGCTGACACGGGTGCTGTGGTGTGTGCGGGAGGGGCATCCCTGCTCCGGGACATCGGTTTGTGTCCGGGGCAACTTCGGGCCCGTAATGGCCTAAGGGACGTGGCGAACAAACAGCTCAAGTGTCTGGGGTCCGCCCCCTGCCGCCTCGGTGTGGACGAGGGGTCCACCGTCCAGGAGGTCTACTTCGTGCAGACAGCCAAGGCCCTCTATCTGTCATTGGAGGCCTGCAAGTGCCTCAACTTGGTGCCTGTCGACTTCCCGCTCCATAGACGTGCTGTGGCTGCCGTGAGCGATGGAGGGGAGCGGCACACTGCCGACGATCTACCTCCGAACCGTTTACCTGAGAGCAGCCGTTTCCCGCCGAGGCCAGTTGAGATACCCTTGCCTCCTTTGGAGGAGAATGTGGCCAGGCTGGAGGCATGGCTACTCACGCACTTTTCGTCTACCGCATTCAACACCAGCAGGTCCCCACTGCCAGTCATGACTGGTCCCCCTCACCGTATCCACCTGACGCCCGGCACGACCCCCTACGCCTGTCACACACCCGCTCCCGTTCCGAAACACTGGGAAGCGGAGGTGAAGGCCCAGTTGGAGGAGGACGTCAGGAGAGGCGTCATCCAGCCAGTGCCTGCTGGTGAGGCTACGGAGTGGTGCGCCAGGATGGTCGTGGTGGCCAAGAAAAACGGTCAGCCCAGGCGCACTGTGGACTTCCAACGCCTCAATGCAAGCTGTCTGAGGGAGACGCACCACACACCTGCACCATTCGACATGGTGTCTGGGGTGCCAGTGCACTCGTTCAAAACCGTCGCCGACGCCTTTTGGGGATTTCATCAAGTGGAGTTGGAGGAGGAGAGTAGACGCCTGACCACATTCATCACGCCGTGGGGACGTTTTCGATACTGCAGGACGCCCATGGGACATTGCTCAGCGTCAGATGCTTACACCAAGAGGTTTGACGACGCTATTCAGGATGTGCCCTGCAAGTACAAGTGCGTGGATGACACTCTCCTCTATGACTCCAGTGTGAAGGGGGCGTTCTGGCACACTTACGATTTTCTGGAGACCTGCGCTCGCACAGGTATCACGCTGAAACCAGAAAAGTTCTTGTTCTGCAGGAGAGAAGCTGAGTTTGTGGGTTTCCTCCTGGGGTGGGACCTGTACCAGCCCACTGCCCAACGTCTGTCAGCCATCAAGGACTTCCCCATGCCGGATCAGCCATCAATCACTGACATCAGGTCCTGGCATGGCCTGGTTAATCAGTTGGCTCCCTTCCTTGCCACTGCACCTGTGATGGAGCCCTTCCGTGAGCTCCTCAAGAAGCCAGTGGGCAAGCAGGTGTATTGGGACGACCAGCTGCGGCTCAAGTTTCGCCAGGCCCAGGACACCATCTGTCAGTTGGCCAGAGACGGCTTGGTGTACTACGACAAATCCAGGCCTACGGCAGCTGTCACTGATTGGAGCAGGGAGGGCATCGGCTTCGTCGTCCTGCAACAATACTGTGCCTGTGCTTCTCCAGAGACGCCCTTCTGCTGCAGAGGAGGGTGGCGGTTGGCTCTGTGTGGTAGCCGACATCTGAGCACGGCTGAGGCCGGTTATGCTGCAGTAGAAGGGGAGGCCCTGGCTGTGGTGTGGTGCCTGCGCAAGGCCAGGCTGTTCCTCCTTGGCTGCCCGAACCTCATTCTGGTGACGGACCACCGCCCCTTAGTTGGCTTGCTAGGGGACAGAGCCTTCACGGATGTGGCGAATCCGCGCCTGTTCAGGCTCAAGGAGAAGACCCTGCAGTACCGATTCACGGTCAAATACTTGCCAGGGAAGCGGAACTGTGCAGCTGACGCCCTATCCCGCTTCCCCTCCCTCAGGGCGGCGCCTGATGCGGAGGACATGGACCAAGAGGAGGACCTGTGCGCTGCAGTGTGTGCAGTCACAATCGCAGCACTGGATCAGGATGGGTGCATCACTATGGACGAAGACACAGAATGCAAAGCGGCTGCGGACGACCCAGTGTACCAGATTCTAGTGTCGAGGGTGCTGGCGGGCGGCTGGCACCCCCACAAGTCACAGGAGGTGGCCTGTCTGCGCCCGTACTTCTCGGTGAGGGACAGGTTGGCTGTGGTCAGGGGTTTGGTCACCTACACCTTTGACCAGGGCTGCGTGCGCCTTGTCATCCCCGACTCCCTCCGCCACCGGGTCGCCGTTAACCTGCATGTGGAGCACCAGGGCCTCGACTCAATGCTCAGGCGGGCCCGGCAGTCTGTCTATTTGCCTGGCATGGAGGGTGACCTGCAGTATCATCGGTCCCGGTGAGCTGCTTGCGAGACCCACGCCCCTTCCCAGCCTCCGGAGTCGTTGGTTCTGACCCCAGCGCCAGACTATCCCTTTCAACAAGTGGTGGCCGATTTCTTCCACCTGCAGGGCCGCACGTACCTAGCATATGCTGACCGACTGACAGGTTGGCTGGAGATCGCCCACTTCCCCAACAAGGCCACCTCTGGAAAAATCATCGCCAGTCTGCGGGCCTACTTCACGAGGTGGGGGGGTACCTGAGCAGATCTCCATGGATGGAGGTACCAACCTTGCCAGCCTTGAGATGACAGATTTCCTCAAGTCATGGGGGGTCGAGGTGCGCCTCTCGTCGGCCCACTTCCCCCAGTCCAATGGCAGGGCAGAGGCTGGGGTCAAGGCCGCCAAGAGGCTCCTCTGGGATAACACTGGGCCCGGGGGTAGCCTGGACTGCGATAGGACATCCCAGGCCCTCCTCCAGTACCTGAACACGCCTCTGCGGGGGGTGAACAAGTCGCCCGCCCAACTTGCCACCGGCCGCCAGCTCCGTGACGGCGTTCCCGTGGCCAGACAGCACTATAAGGTGGACCAGCACTGGCGGCGGGCACTTCGTATGAGGGAGGTGCGCTTGGCCGAAACACAGGATGGGGTCCTGTCGCGGAGGGAGGTATCCCGCCAGCTGGCTCCCCTAGTCGTGGGCACGCAGGTGCGTGTGCAGGACGCAGCTACCAAGCTCTGGGACAGGACAGGCATAGTGGTGGAAGCCCGCCCTCACAGGCAGTATGCCGTCAGGTTGAGTGGCAGTGGCAGGGTGTCCATCCGCAACAGACGCCACCTGCGAAACGGCTCCACACCTGTGCCTACTACTCCGGTGGTGCACCAAGCTGTGCCTCCTGGCCCCCCTTCTGCTGTGCCCTCCATACCCGCGCCCTCCTCCGCACCCACGGCCCCTCCCCAGTCGAGCGCGGCCAGGCCCAGGAGAGGCCGTAGGCCTCCGGGCTGGTTAACGGACTACGTGGTGTAGTGTATGTGATGTAAAATCAGTTTAGAGGGTTTTTTTCTGTTTTTTTCCTTTGTTTGACTCGTTTTTCCTGCATTATTGTTGTTTTTATGAATGCATTGTTTTCCTTTTGTTAGTTCAAATGTGCATTGTCATTTCCTTTTAACTTGGGGGGGAGATGTAAGATTGTACCATCGTACGATATGTTTTCCCATGTTGAGATGGGGGCTTGTCTTTGGCAGCGCCCGGTTGCCAGTCACCAGCTGACGCTGTTAGAATAAAGTCTACAAAGAACGTGGTCTATGACTCCAACCTCTCACAATTTTCAATATAATTCTCTAGAATATCGTATTAACTATGAATTTAGGTAAAACGATTTATCACCACTTCTTTATTTCATCAATATAAAAGAAACTTATTTCGATATCCATGATGAAAAAATCTGACAGGCAGCTTCGAGTGTAAACACCAACGATGTTTGTTTAATTTATACGTTTGCTTTGTACTAGAGACTTAAGTTTATTCAACATGAAAGTATAATAATAAACAGAACAATCTTGAAATACAATGACACTGAAAAACGTTCGATATTTAAGGGAAATTTACATAAAGCCTAGTACTATACATAGAGCATGAATGTGCCAGTGACCCTTCCTACCCTAGAACAATCATTTGCCAGGTATTGGAGGATTAACTTAAATCCAGTATCCCTTTATAATCAGAAGGCTTATCGCGTTCACAATTATTGAGACACGCTCGGACGACCACCATTCCCAGGTTTCGACAACAACATAGTGTTTTTACTCTCAAACACGTAATATCACACAAAGATCAAAAGTTACCGCCTAGTATCTGTGACTCACCTCTTCTTTCTTTCCAGTAAATTCAACATGATGGAATTTGTCACAAAAAAAAATCCTGTCATTAAACACCTCGTGAGTCACCACCTTCACTCTTTAACAGGGGTACGGTACTACTTAGGGTAAATTTATCCTACGCCAGCGACCAGTGTTGTTGTTCACCGAGGTAAAATTTGTTCACGCGCAACTGAGTTTATACATACCATCATATTTCTCCCACATTCTTGTCTAGTTTTAATTTATAATGAAATTATCAAGCCAAATTTATACGTTTTCATTTGATTTGGCGCATTCTGTCATTGTAGAAACCTAAAAGGAGGATGGCAGTGGTGAGCGTGTTGTTTGGGATATTTGCGCATGCACAACGTATACCCATGGGATTTAGAACTTGTGAAACCGTGTCCAGTAACTGTGCATTGTGTGATGAAGAGGTGAAATATGACAAGATGCCATGTATTATTGTTTATAAGGCAGTACACTCTCACGAATATCCTCAGTTTACAAACAAATATATATGCAAAATTAATCCTTAACCTTCACATTAATTAAATGCTTCAATCCTATTCACAGCGAGTCACGAGGTTTGTTTTATGTAAACACTATTGCGTACGAAATGACTCCTCCATTGTGCAAAATCCAAAATTATTACTCTCCCATTAATTATCTGTGACACTTCTATGACAACATACAGGGACGGTCAGTAATTGTTAAGTTTTAGGTTGTAATATGTGAAGAATATTGACAAAAGTTTGAGTGTTAAGTCAACAACATTATTATATTTACAGTGGTATTGATTTTATAATGTATTATTGCGCTCCAACAACGTCTATAAGCGCGTATTTCTAGGTTTGCAATACGCTTATCATCCACAATAATTAAGAGATATGTAGGGACGAGAATCCCAGCGGTGAGAGAAGAGTAAAAAGACAAACTGAAAAAAGGAAACGAATGGGCCATGTTTCCCCCACGTTCATCAATTGTTTTGTCTTTTACACCGTGGCAAAAAGGGAAACAATGACAAGAATCCCGACACCGAAGTTTGTTGTTGGTTGACCTGTTGCGAGGTATGTGTAGAAAGTACAGTACTATATAGATTGGCTACCTATTGTCTGTTATGTTGTATAACCTATTACAGGGAGAGTATAGCTGTTGTGCAGTTTGTTGTACGGTATAATTCAATTTCAATTTTCACACATTTTACAGCTGTATGAAAGGTTACAAAAGTGTACAGCTGGTTTTTTTGGTATGTTATAGTATGAAGTATTTTGACTTATTACATCAGTTGTACATTAATTGTTGAGTTCCTGTATACAGGAATTAGACCGTCTTGTTACAACAGATAAGCCAGCATCAAATTAATCTTTCTTTGGTGACGTCATAATTAAATACAACGATGAATATGATTCTGATATTATTATTATCATTAGGATGCAGACATAATTTTTTCAGGAAGAACGCAATTAGTTATATACTCTTAAGTTCAGTAGACTGAGGGAGAGAGACGTCTCATGTGTAACATTGTGTTTTATTTTTTTTGCTGGTTGGCTGCCTTCTGTGTACACTGTACAGGATAATTACTTATAGTGTTAGAAAATATCTCTGTAAACTCCGAAGGGAGGAATCCAAATGGTAAAAATATAGGAAAAGACACGAGAAAGGAGACGCAATAATGGAAAAAGAGGAAAAATTAGAATTAGTCATCGTTTCTTTTTCACTTCAGCCGAAACGATGTACTGAACACTGAACACAGGTGACTAATGGTGCCTTCTTAGTCAGGGATGAATGTTAAAACAAAATAAATATTAAAATTAAACTATACAACTAAAAAGTAAAGTTAGAAATTAATACTGAGATGGGTCAGCTGCTCTACTAGGCCTGTAATAATTCAATGGGAGGCGTTAAAATTATTGCCCCGCTTAAAACACCTGTAAATTACGTTAGTGGTAATAATTCATTATCGACACTTTTCCTATAATTACACAAGGCCTTAAGTAATCGTGAAAACGTAACCCCAAGCGTTACATGAAAAGGTTAGGTTACATTCATGAATGTTCGAATATTTTGTTTGTGATTAATCTTCCTCTGTGAGATTACTCTATGTTGATATTACTAAATGATTTATTACTTTTATCCTGTTTATGTAATGTTATGGTTTATTTGATGGAAAACATATAAACCTTCCATCGTGTGTGTATGCAACCAAAATTGGAGTACTTATTAAAAAAATAAATATTGCATTGGTATTACTCGGCTGATTGACCTTGTAGGAGTTCGTGGTATAATGTTGTCTAGCACTCAGGATGGATGGAAACTCTAAGGTGGTTTTCTTGTATAATATAAGTTATATGATAGACAGTCTGGTGCTGGAGGTGCCGTGTGGTGAGGAGCTGCTCAGTAGAGACGTTCAGTGTTGAAGGAGGTAGAGGTGCAGGAGCTTCGTTAGAGAAGATGTTGCCTGTTGCTGGCCTCCTGGTTGAATGAATGCTGACAGCGTGGAGCTTGCTGGAGGAG
Organism: Homarus americanus; assembly: GCF_018991925.1. Lineage (NCBI taxonomy): Eukaryota > Metazoa > Arthropoda > Malacostraca > Decapoda > Nephropidae > Homarus > Homarus americanus. Next base: position 14,962 of record NW_024751474.1, read on the forward strand.
GTGTTGCTTGTTCAAGAAGAGAGACCAGAATGAGAGTTGGTTGGTGAGGAAGCCCAGAGAAGGACAGCTGGTGGGTCGCCATGCTCGCTGGCGGGAGCGAGGACCGCCAGGCAGGCGGAGGAGAGGCGAGGGCCGCAAGGCAGCGGCGGAGGAGGAGGTGTTGCTTGTTCAGGAAGAGAGGCTAGAATGAATCACAATGGAGAGACAGAGCTTATATACCCAGCAGCCGCGAGTCCTCTATGAGTCATGTTGGGAAAACCCGAGAAAGTCGCCGGTCTTTTGGTTCGGTTGCTAGGATACGGTGACATTGGAATGCGGATATGCAGTTGTAGGGGAGAAGTCTACTACAACCCTCCTTCCACAAGCCTCGCCTTATTTGTGACGCCACGTTTACAACTAACTCCGTACTCTGTGTTGCAAGTTACCTCTGGTGCCTCGCTCACAGGACTACACTGTTGTACTTAAATATTTGCGTTTCCTATTTTCCTGGGCCTCATTATGACTGGGATCAGGTATAACAAGGACTTAAAGACGAGTTATAACGCCAGCTTAGAAATTTGCGATTCGTCTATTTATGTGCGTAATCAAATGTCACAGTCGATTGTTTTTCGGCAATATCTAACCTACAGACTTTCGCTGTCAGAAAACCATTGCTATAAAGATCGATAAAGTTAGCTCAGACCACTTAAGTATGAGTCCCATAGAAAGTCGATTGTAAAAAAATAATACATTGGAACAAATCGGTGGTGTTGACCCTCACCCTTCTCAACTCGAGAGCGTCCTGATTTTATAATATAGTTTTATAATGTAGAAAATAATGATTACATCTAGGTATATATTTTCAGATCAAATTAATTTGAAATTTCGTATAAACCAAATTAGTGGGATTATGATGTCTAATGTTGGTAGGCCTGTTTGGTGTCTTAAATGTTGGTCAGCCTGATGTGCACTTGCGTCTGGAAACGTACATTTTAAAATACTGAAAATCCAAACCCCAGTGATATATCATGTTATGTGGTTTTACACAATATCCACAAATCAATAAATAACTCAATTAAATTTCCAAGAAAAGAGAAAATCGACCTTAGTTATTGATAAAATGAACGCTGTTAAAATATACCACAAACTGAACCGAGGCAGCCGTGGCGTGACCACCCAAGGGAACAGACGTGCCCATAGGTGCTCTTGGCTTCCCGATCGTCCCACCAAGGTCCCCTCTGCCGGCACGTTTTGCCAGCATGGGGGGTCGACATAAACGTCCCAGACGAGGCTCTCTCATAGACGCAGACGCAAACATCTCTGATACTGATGCCATTACCAACTCGCCTGGTCATACTGAATCCAACACCCTTCAAGAGTCAGACCCCAGTGATTATGACAGTGACGCTAATGTTTCTATGGGAAACGCTAGCCACAGTGGAAACACCAATGCCATGGACCCTATCACCCTGCCCTCTGCCAAACAAACAAGTAAGCTGAATCTCCACTTCCCCAAGGACTCTCTGAAAACTGTAGAGGAACGCTTTAACTGGATGATGAAGTACTGCAGACAGCACGGTTTCAGCATTGAATTCCGACAAGGTAAGAACCGGAACTTTATCAAGTGTCAGACTCCTGAGGCCTATGAAACACTTAGTACTGTTGGCTTTGACGGGGTCGTCCTGCTGCCCCCCACTGTAGACGCGAATGAATGTTGCCACATCCTAGTGAAACGTTTCCCCTTATACGCTGACATCGAAGATGCGCGTGACTTTAACTCTAGTATACTGAGTATACGTCGCCATTACCGGGGGAGAGTTCCACAACCCGCTGTCATTGTCAAGTGGAAGGGAAGGGAGTGCCCACCCACTCTTACCCCCACTGTATGCAGAAGCCAATCATCCTGAGCCTGCATTTTGTGTTGTCTGTTCTCATTGGGGTCACAACTTCACTGCCTGCTGTCGTCGTGATCGGCCGAGATGTCGCTTCTGTTCACGTAACCACAACTCCGCCGCCTGTGCCCAGAAAATCAAAGACCACCTTAATAGTGGTGGGGTGGGCTATGTAATTAATCCCAGATGTTGTAACTGTGGCGGCCGGCACAATGCTGACTCACGACAATGCCCCAATCGCCCGTCTGTCCCAGGGGAAAAGCCTCCCCGAAGGCCAAGTCTACCACAACGCACCCCCCCCCCAGTCTTCCGGGCCACACCCCCCTGTGTACCCTGTGTCTCCAGCAACGCCTTCTTCAACAACACCTGCCTCTGCCTGGCCTCATCTGGCTACAACACAGCAGTCCCGGCCGTCTCCTAACTCAACTACTACTGGGCCTCCTCCTCGTCTCTACTCTGAGGCTGTCAGGCCTTGCGCTCCCACCGGTGCCCCCCCACAACCCCCCGCCAGTGACATGACACAGATCATATCCCTCTTCCAAGAATTTACCAACCGTATTGAAAAACTCTTCGCTACACTCTGTACCACCATCTCCCACCTACTCCTGCCCTCTGTTGCCACCCAGTCACTCCTCTCTGCTGGTTTGACACAAGCTGTTGGTCCCCCTGTGAGCCCCCCCTGCTCACGGCCTACTCCACCGCCGGCGGCCTTCACTACTGGTGTAGTGCCTACCGGGCCTGCCCTGGTGTGTCCTGCTGCCCCCGAGCGAAGTCCTGCCCCATCCTCACAACACTTGGTGCCTCAACCTGTCCACCACCCACCGCAAGCCGCGCCCGTGTCTGAGCTGTCTCCACCAGGGCTACCTGGACCTGAGGACACCACCCCCGGCTACCTGTACCCCACCGACATGTCGACGAACACACCATCACAATCACACTAAAAGGTGTGTCCCTCAATGTTGTCAATGCCTATGTGCCTCCCTCCACCCCTACTGTACCTGCCCCACCACACCATATCACCTCCACCCCCACTGTACTTCGCCACGCCTAGTACATTGGCAACCCTGAGCCTGGCCGCACTGTTTGTAAACTTTGTGGTCAACAGACTCTCACACCCTCTTTCACCACATCCTCATCTGCCCTATGACCTCCCCCTACAGGGGTGGCACCTCTTCCCTCCCTGACCAGATATCCCTCCTCCTAGTGACAGGCCTGGCACTTGACATTATTAGGGACCTGCTACACTTTGCCATAAACAGATAAATTGTACCGGGAATTTTCCCCCACACACTCATCATTGTCACTTTATGTAACTTGCTGACAAAACCCATGACCCTTCAGGCCTTTTACGCCCTTAATGCATGAGTCATAAAGGCAAGCATGAACTCCGCATGCTTCCCAGTTGGGCGCTGTAAACGCTTCTGCGCTTCACCTTGCACAGGATGTAAGGGGGTGCCCAATAAACTAGCCCCTCGTGGGCAATCTGAATCATCATTTTATTAAGTTGATAAACCACTCATATTGTGATTATTTTATTTATTAATAAAGCAAATAGCTACAGTACCTACAGTAATCTTTGTTCCCGTGCCTACTTACCAGTGTCCCGCCCAAAACAGACATCTCACAATTACTATTAATTTTATGTAAAATATTGTACTGTGCAAGTACTGTATATTGAACACCCTCCTTCCAGTGAGTAATTGATTGTTAAAATCCATATATGAAATAAACTCTTGGGCCTGGTAGACAGTATTACCCGGCAAAGATATTGGAAGCATAATGTGTTGTCTAATGGTAGACCCTGCTGCCATATGGCCTCACAAAAATTGTGACAAAGTCCCAGGTTGCTCATCTGACTTTCTGCCTCATTTACACACAATTGTAGGGTCTCAATTGTTTCTCTTTGACAACACAACATACATACTGTATATCGTTTCTCACTATTTATTTTTCAGTTTTGTATTTATTTATGGTTATTATTATTATTTTTTTTTTTATTATTATCCCCCCCCCCCTCCGGGCCCTGGTGTGGGTCAGTGACCTGTGCTCGGGTTGGATAATCCCCGTAAAAAATAAATAAATAAAAAAAAAACTGCCCCACTACTAGAGGTGCAGTAGCCCGTAAGTGGATGTACTGTACAGTAATACAAGTCATAAGATAACGGAAATCAAATTGCCAATTTTCGCCGCAGTGTTTATTATTGTTAAGCTACACTTTGTTGTAATTTTGTTAACCGCGCAAGTTACGACCTACATACAGTATTGTGTTCTTATTAAAACCATGAAAACGTTAAAAGTGTCACGTCCTGTGTTAATGAAATTGTTTGGCAATTATACAGTATATGCCCAATGGAATTTTAAAATGCTGCACGATTAAGGATTCATGCAGGGCAGCTCTCACAATGCTAAGAAAAGTTCCAAAATTTTTTTACAATTTTAGGTTTTCTGTTATGGCTTGCTTGGATTATACTGTACTGTAATGTTATCTTAGATGAAGTTTTGTTTGGTAGTGTCATAACACCAGATGCTGTTGGCATAAGGACTACTGGAAACAAGCATCCCATGGCTTGGTCAACTGTCCTTAATTAAAATGACGAAAAAAAAAATCGGCCATGTTTGGTTTTGGCATTACTCTTGACGCATCCTATTGTAAAGAGCAATTACTTCCATGTTGGATTAAAAATATGCCAGATGTGATTTAAATTTTGGCAAGAGTATAGTTAAGTGGCCACTCAATCTAATCTACTTAACCTAAATAGACAATAATACTCTGGTGATTATAACGATAAGATCAGTTGGTTATCTGCAGATGTTTCTTGTAACTCTGGCCACATATTATTAGTGTTCAAACTACTAACATGTTTTATACGCCACAAGACACAGCTAAGGACTATTTAAACGGTGAATTTTTTTATGAAACTAAAAGGTTAAATAAATTTACCTTCGGATATCCCTTATACTGTATTATTAATTACTGAGAACTTTAATAAAAAACAAACTTATTACCTATACTGAAGTGTATAGTAACTTATTTGTTTGATAGAATCGCAACAAGAAATTATTATAAAAACCTTTGATAAAATTCATTATCTTTTAAACTACTCCTGTACTGTGGAACAAACCAAACCTGACTTAATCTGTTTATACACCCAGGATATTTTTGGTTTGGTTGATTTGTGACCAATTTTATAGTAAAGTAGTTTAAGATCAAGAACTTGTAATTTACACCTTTCTTTGATTAATTTATGCTTCCATAGTTCTAATTCCATAAAATATATACTAGGTATTTGTATTCACATTTTAATTCAAATTAGTCACTTTAAAAATAAATATATATCTACATAAAACTTTACATGTCACCATTATAAACTTTCAGGACCATTTTCAGTCTTTAACACAACTGTTCTTCTTGAAACAAATCGGGAATACTGAATCACCTTCTACACTCAAACATAAACATCCTTACACTTCACATGTTCTTATAACATTATTTTGGGCAAGAAAGTAGTTTTGGTGGGATAATTTTCTTACTAAAACAACAAGAGGAAAACCAACCTAACTAAAACATTAAGATCAAGAAGGCAGGTTTAGGTTAAAATGGGTTGTTTTGTCTGCTGTCATTAATAGTTTTATCAGATGTGGCCAGGAGAAACTACATCGCTAACCCGTAACACTGTGGCTATCAAATTGGAAAATATTTACGAGTGTTCATATATGGTAATAATAATGAGGGTCCTTGGTGT